>NC_086373.1:33232868-33541001 GCF_036588685.1 Mytilus trossulus
ACCAACTTTCGTTGATTTTGTACAGGAAAGCCAAGAATTTAAATGATCAACGATTTTTTTCTATGGCACTGAATGCAGACTTAGCTAACCACGAAATTATGAAAATGCAAGTTTTCCTCAATCCACGAAATTGGTATCCACGTAAATGAATGAATACATAGTAGTCAAAATGTTCTTATCAAATACTATTGCACAGGAAAACAGTTACTAGTAATTGAATTTTCGTAAACTATAATTACGTAAATTCACTTGTAAATCTGACGAAATTTTGAAATTGCAAAACACTCACCGATGGACCAGGTGGTCCTGGGGCCCCCTGTAATCCTTGTGGTCCTTCTGGTCCCTAAAATGAAAAAAAAATGGTTAATTGACATTTGTCACGAAAAACACATTTCATTATTTCCAAACTTGTACACCTGACATGTAGATGATCCCTTAAATGAATGTATAGTTGTCTCATTGCCTAATATAGTAAAGCATATTATTACTTTGAAAAAAAAAAATGAATGATATCTTAATTTCTGAAAATCATATAACCAAGTGAAATAAATGCATACCTCCATTCCTCTTGGTCCTGGAGATCCATGGTCTCCTTTATCACCAGTGTCGCCCTACAAAGAGGTATGAAATTAAAAATTATAAAAATATGCTTTGCAAACCATGTCATGTCTGTATAAAAATAAATATATTTATAATTATAAGTGACAATTTGAAAAAAAATCAAGAGCACACATTTATTATTTGGACAATCAACAACCTACGTTTTGAAGACGCTGATTCATATTATAAAAAACTATGCTTTATTAACCATGTCGTGTTTGCTTAAAAAATATGTAGACTTAGAAGAGACTAATTGAAAACAGATATCAAAAGAGTACAGATTTATCATTTAGACAATCAACCAACTTGAAGATGTTGATCAATAACATAAGTCTTTGGTTTAAACTTAATACTTGGCAATAGTTTATTTTATGGTTTTAAAGTCTTTTTAAGTTGGTCTGAAAAGAGAGATGATTTTTTTTCTCTCATTCCACGACTCTGCAAGGTGTGAATCCTATTTAAATAAACATTGTATTCCGTTGTTAATGTTGAAATTCAAAGACATCTATAAATGGTATATATAATTAGACATGAAACTACAAAAAAAATGAATGGGTGATATTACGAAAAGAAATTCAATAGCAGAAAATTGGTACAAAAAAATACAGGTATGGTGTCCCCATCGACAATCAAGCCTGTAGTATGAGTTTCCAAAATTCATCAATTACAATGAAGGTGAAAAGAAAAAGAAATAGATATGTGAAAATGAAATAAAATGTCCTTACTTTCTCATTATCAGGAACGTAAAATGGTAAATGTCATGTGATTCTGATCAGCAATATTATTTGTCAATTAGTATTTTTGAAATAGCTTCAGGTTTAATGTTTTATTTCAATTCCAAAATACTTAACCTCTTAGATTGTAACACTATGTGATGTTCGATTTACAATCAATATATCGATAGCAATCACTTTCTCTTAATTGGAAACGTTATCGTTTTACAAATTAGTCTTTTATAGATAAAATCGGTGTGCAACACGAATGTATAGTAAACTTGATGGTTTAATGGAATATAAACACGAGTTTAAACACTTATTCATATATTTTATTACTGATTTGGATCTTGTGAAACTGTAAGGTTATTTCATACCCTTGGCTGTGGAATTTTGATAAAAGACTCAATTTAGTATTAGTCATCCTTTGTTTTAAAAGCGAAAAAAGAACATTGGTTTTGAAGATTAAAGTGCAAGTCTTTTAAAATTTTGACAACTTACATTTTTTATTTTTAATCGTTGGTGACTTCACGATACAATAATGTAATCAAATACCAAACTTTGCTGTTAAATGCATTTGCGTGCTGCATTATATAGTTTTCAATGCAATCACCAGAGTGCGATCAAAGAATCAACTCGCTGACAGAACCAATCAACCATATTTATATTTGATTATTATGTCTGGTGATGTTATTTGATAATCACTAAACCATATACGTGTTTTATATACAATATTTTGACAGGCTAAAATTATCTATCGGTTCATCTCGACGCATAGAACTGTATAGTTAACTGGCTAACAATTCTTTGTTATGAGTGTTAAAGATTTATACCAGCAAATCTGCAAAAACTATATTGATAAAATGATTGCTACTAAAAAAATGTTATCAATATACATAATTTGCTATGGTATGTCAGAAATGAACAAAACTTCAAATAAATTATGTCTGAAATTAATTGTAAAGTTTAGTAATTAGCATGACCTAAAACAAATCTGATCGTACCATGAATGTACTGGTGGGTAATTATTTAATTCACATAAAAAATCTTTTACATATATCTGCTAAGTTGGAGGTCCTGGTTATATTTTTGACACAGAAAATATACTAATGAATTGAAATTATCAAATTTAATATAAACTTCAAACGTACCAGCCAGGTGTTAAAAAAACTTTTTAAATGTCTTTCATAATAAATAAAGATCATTAACAAATTATTTCATTTTCTAAAACAGATTGGTGTATGCACATCTGTTAAGAAATTGCACAAAGTATCAAATAAAGTTCAGAAAACAGGAACGGGTCTGTGTAATTATAACATCCGTTGACAAGCTGAAGATCCATACAAAGTATTAACAAGCGTTAAACACGCGATCGTTATCAACACTCAATTGTCAAACTTTCAGTGAGCACAACTTTGGCACAGAACATGATAAATGATTAGGTTGATAAGATAGAATACAACGTTACAGGTGTGTTAATTGTATGAAAACTTAACATATCTCAAGCTTAAAGTGTGGATTTCACACTATTGAATTTGATATTGCACAAATCTGTAAATTTATCAAACTATCCTTGCACTAAAGAGTTCCCCCGATGATTAATAGGTATTTGAAATGAACAAAGTTATGTAAAAGGCAATACATTAGATGAAATTGACAGCCATATACTCCATATCTTTTCTTGTTCCTATTTCAATATAAAATTATCCTTTGATAATGTGTAAAAGTTGATACATGGGTGGATCTTAAATTGTCAGATAAGGACTTCCCACCTTCCACTGTGCTCTAGACAAAAATGTTTATACTGTTTCAACTAAATCGTTACCTTTTCGCCTTGGTCACCTTTCATACCAGTTAAACCGGGTAAGCCCTGTCAAAAGAAAACAATATATTTTCAAATGAAAAGCAAACTAGCTAAGGATTATATTGAAATGGTCATAACACTCGAAAGTCTGTGGCATTTTTAATTTTTAAATTGTCATTTTATAATATATCTTGTATATTTCATTATTCAAAGTTGAAAATTGTAGACAAAAAATACATACATCTAGGCCAGTAGCTCCAGTATTACCAGCGGGCCCCTGAGGTCCTTGTGGTCCAGTAATCTAAAAATATAATATAAACATTGATATACTTTGATAATTGATTTTAACTATGTCGTGTATTCATTAATTGTTTTCTCAAATATTCAAAGTGAAAATTGAATTAAATCATCAATACATGCCATAATAATATCAACTTACACTTTTTCCTGGTTGACCTTGTTTTCCAGGTTTTCCTGGAATACCATTTGCTCCTGCCAATCCATGTGGTCCCTACAAAGAAAAAACTCTGGACATAAGATAAACACTTATGATTAAAACTGTTGTAAAAAGTAAAATAAAAAAAAATACTGAACTCCGAGGAAAATTCAAAACGGAAAGTCCCTAATCACCTCAATTGTTTTAAAAGCATCAATCAATGAAATAAACATTTTGTAAACAGAAATGATTTCCGACAATCGATGCCCATTTTAGCTATTTGCGCTTGGAAATATTTAACAAGATTAAGCTTCATTCACAATGTGTGAACAATTATTTCAAGTCGAAGATGAGTTGAGTGTTATTCGTTATGTGCTGTGATAACAATACATCAGACAACTCAAAGTTAGTTAAGATGGAAAAGATGTTATTACCCGTTCGCCTGTAACTCCTTTAGGTCCGGCTGGTCCTGTTCTGCCATCCATTCCCTACAATAGAATAGTAATGTTATGAAGGCTTGGTATTTACATAAAATGTCTAGAAAAATAACAAAAATACCGAACCTAAAGGAACATTCATAACATAAAGTCAATGAAAATGACAAAATGACAAAATTAAAAGCTTAAACACATCAAACGAATGGATTGAACTGTCATATTTCCGACTTGGTACAGCCATTTCCTACGTAGAAAATGGTGGATTAACCCTGGTTTTATAGCTAGATAAGCCTAGATGATTGTTGTTGGAAGAAAATGTTAGTAGCAACCAAGATTAGTTTTAAGTATTAGTGAAAATAGAATGAGTCTGCTATGATAACTTCTTTGATGCCTACCAAACCAAGATTTATACGTATTGAAAAAATATGTAGAGTAAAAAATTATGTTTTAGCTATATAGTGGCATAAGGAAGAATATAATGGTAAATAATTAAGTATACATATATATAATAAGTCATAATAAATACTAATCCACTTACATCTGCACCCGATATTCCATTCTTTCCAGCTAAGCCATCTTTTCCAGGTTCGCCTTGTGCTCCTTTTAGACCATCAATACCTGGGAGTCCCTGTGCTCCTGGCTTTCCCTAATATTTAAATAGTTCATCTTAATTTGAGTTTCCAAATTTTTAAATAATGAATGCAAACTAACATTTGAACATCAGTACGCTATTTTTTGGAAAATGTGTGAAATCTCTAAATTTTCACAATATCCATTTATTTTGTAAATTCATACATTTGAACCTTGTAACATTGCCAACTTCTAAAATTTTCCATTTGATATGGAAGTGTCTGGAAGATGGTCTTTATTCTTTATAATCGTTTTCCCTATATATATTTTTAACAATTTGACCCTTTTTCTCTATTATTGATATTTTAACATCCCCCTGTTATTTTTCTGTCTTCATTTTCTTTTTGCTTCTTTTGCAAATTCTTTTTTTTACCCATTTTTCTGCGGTATTAACCCATTATTTCCTATTCTGTAAACCCAGAGCAGATCCTCATATTTAGTATGGAAACCTATATCATGATGATCTTTTTAATGAGAAAAATATGATTATTAGGTTATAACAGTTGAGTATTCCGTTTACATACATCTGAGCCATCCTGTCCACGGGGTCCTCGTTGTCCATCAAGGCCTGCATCTCCTGGCAAACCTTGGATACCTGGGTGGCCTCTTGTTCCTTGAAGTCCCTACAAATTTACAGATTTTTGAATTAGGCTTATAAAGATTAAAATAATCATAAAATGCATTTAATTTTAAGTGATATTCATTTGAATGGTCGCAAAAAAGACTTTATTATTCCACTTAAACATTTGGTACATGATAAAAAAAATAAAAGAATCTGGGGATACCCGAGGGTTTGGAACACATATTAGTCATAAACGAACTGACATTGCCGAAGATAAACTAGAAAAAATACATGCAAAAAACCTGCAAGTCAAAACATGACATATATAATAAAACTAAAGATTGCACAAAACGAATGCCATCAATACCAGGAGTGAGTTCAGGTTTTTATCTGTTGTTAAATACAATTAAAATGGCAGTCATCAAAATCAATAAAAAATGTTGCATTTTCTCATCGTTTCTATACATTTGTATGGTTTCCAAACACATATGATAACGAGACCATTTTAGTAGTTTCCCTTCAAAGCATTTTGTCTGTAGACAAAAATACTGATTTATATTTTCCTAAATACTAGACATAAACGAGTCTTATCAATCACCCTTTCTGGAAGAATAAATAGAAAGATAACAAAATACTCCTAGGAAATTTTAAACTGTAAGTCATTTATCAAATTGCAAAATCAAAAGCTGAAACATATCAAACGTATGGAAAAAGTGTCATATTCCTGACTTGGTACAGGTATTTCCTGATGACGCATGAAGAAAATGATGGATTAAGCCTGGTTTGGTAGCTAACTAAACCTCTCATGTATGACAATCGCATGAAATTTCATTATATTGTAAATAGTTTGTATTTCCGGTGATAATGTTTATTATCGCTATTTTGTGCATTTTTCCTTTGATCTTTTTTTATGATTATTTTTATATCATGCTTCTCGCTTGAGATGGAAAAATTATCGCTAGAAACTAAGGAGGCCACGTGGCGTTGCTAACGAAATTGACATGAAATTGACAACGTCGTCATAGGTAAAATAGCGATAAACAGATTATCATTGGTCATCTCAACTCGATTGCTTTTCTCACTTTCGCTGTACCAGCTCAAGCGAGAAAATCAATCTCGTTGAGATGATCACCGATAATCTATAAATATCGCATAATCAAAAACAAAAAGACACCAAAGGCTCAAAAGGCCTGGTTGAACAGAACTTGTCTTAAGCAATTAAGAATGTTCTATACTGAAAATGATTGCAAACTTACATCCATTCCGCTTTTGCCTGGTGGACCTTCAGGGCAAACTGTGTCACATCCTGGATCTGTATCCCCTCTCTGGATAAAAGGAACTGGATGTTAAAAAGAAATACAGCATAGTGTTAAAGTGGGTTAGTTGCTAGTACCGTCACCATCGTGAGTAAATCTAGCCGCCGTGTAGTTAGTATAGTGAATCACACATCTAATCCGATTACATGAAGAAAAGCTTTATATACACATTTTAAGTTTCACAAAGACATATATGAGAATTGTTATTGTATATGGTGATTATATTGGAACCATTTTTTTTGTTTTTTATAAATATATTTTGGATTTATCCAATTCAATGAAATCTTAAAATAAAGAATTATAGGGGATCTGGATGATTTTTACAGAATAAAAAATGATGGCAAAAAAAGAGAATAGAGAATAAGCGTTATAAAGAATAAAGTAATACCATATACTGATTACAGAATTGAGCGATGTACAGATTAACAAAAAATCTCCAAATTACATGAAATATCAACAGTGATTATTTTCTATTGTCAATAGAATCGTTATTTACTAAAGATTAAGTAAAATGCCCTAAATCTATTCAGAATACAGTAATTCTACCATCCAGACCCTCGAAAAAATTTCAGATCATATCTTTAAACGTCAATGTCATCAATTAACATTGGATACTGAACTTAGTTGCTAAATGTATTGTTTTTTTATTTTTGTGAGTAGCTATATTTGTAAGAATGAAAAGCTATATGGAACACAAAATGAACAAGAGTAGTTGGCCTTTAAAAAACTGTATTTCAAAATAATATTAAAAAAAAAAAATTAAAAAAAAAAATTAAATAAAAAAAATTAAATAAAAAAAAATAATAAAAAAAAAATTTGAATAAAAAATATTATAAGAATCAAATCAATTATGATTTAGGTTTACTAATTAACAGATTGACTACTCCTGTTTATTTGGTGTGGTACCTGCCAGTAGCTTGGATAGCTTGGCTTTGCAGTGGTAGTTTCCGGTGCATTATAGAAAAAGACAAAATAAATATTAGTGCATCATTACTGTACCTTATCTGCCTGATATCCATCCCAAAAGTTCTACAGGAATAAATATAATACATTTTTACATTACAATATAATCACAAAATTAAAAAAAAAAACAGGTACTGGAACTTATATATCAATAAACGATTACTAGTAATAGTCTATACATGTTTATCATCTCATATAAGCAATATCAAACTAGCTGCGGATCGTAGTCCGCAAATTGTCATAAATATCATAAGGACCTAAGTCTACGGTTCCGCAGCTAATATCAAACATTCTCAATTTCAACGAGATTTAAAAATTGGAACATCTAAATTATATGCCATAAATAAAGACAAATACAATTGTGAAACAACTGTCATAGGATAAAAAAAAACTTTCACATTCACTTACAACTGTCTTTCAAATTTATAGTCACTTAAAAATTACAACCAACCATAATTTATCATGGCAAATAAACAGAACACTTAAATCTAAGAAGAACCTACACAACAAGCACATTGAATCACTAACACTTACATCTTTACTGATATAAGTAAAAGTGAGAACAATAACTAAGTAATCATTTGAACAAGAATCTCTAAAATTTAAAAAAAGCAATTTGAATATAGAAATTCAAAATAGAAAATAGTTTTCCTCATTACTGTTCAATCTTACCACTGGATTAAGTTCATCACACGAGGCTCTGGATGGTTTAGAATAGTCACAGTGCATTACCATCCATTGTAAATCAAACTAAATAAAAAAATAAATATTGTAACATGTTTGTCAGCTTGAGCCTACACTAGTAGTCTACTATAATGTACATAATCATTGAAAACTATTTAATTTACATGAAACTGTATAAACATACGGAACTCAAAAGTATATATAGCATAGAAAATCTAACTTAGAAAATTGTGTTCAAAGTAAATCATGATGGTCGGTATATATGTATTTTTTCTCTCCAGTAACATGCCAAGACTAAAATAAGTTTATTCGTCTCTTCACAGATAGTGGACCTACCCAACTTACCTCCATTCCCTGTTTTTTTTTCTTTCTTTATAAAAGTTATCACTGAATTCAACTTTTCACTGGATTTTGAACTAATCATGAGCTGTATGATTGTGTTCCAAATGAAACAGAAAGAGCTTTAATTGTCATTCTGTCGCATTTTAGTTTTTATTATCTGTTTTATATGTAATGTTTTGTCGCCTATTTATCAACTCGTCTTGCTTTTGGCCAGTATGTGTCTGTTCTCCAATTTGTGTGTACGGATTGGCCCTTCCCTGTCATAAAAAAGTTTATCATAATATCCTTACCATAACAGTTCTTGATTTCTGTGCTTGTCCGATGACTATATTTCCTGTGTTATCTATGCTTCCCATTGTACTGTCTGTAGCAAAAACAAATGTATGCTCACAATCAAGGACTAATGTTATTTTCTTCTCTGTGAAACCAATGATCAGTTTGTGCCACTTTTTCTGGAAAGCCTGCAATTAAAATTAAAATGATGTACTCGTTTTACAAATCAAACCTAATTGAGAATAGAAACGGAGAATGTGTCAAACGGACAACAACCTGACCAAAGAACCGAAAACAGATAAAGGCAACCAATGGGTCTTCAACACAGCGAGACAATCCCATACCCGGGGGCGGGCTCCAGCGAAAATAAACTTCATACTTTTAAACTACGAAAGATTTATAAATGAACACAAAAAAAAAACATACAAGACTAACAAAGGCCAAAGACTTTGGAGAGGCGCTAAATTGCGGCAGGGTTAAACAGTTTGCTTAACAGATTCAAAAACAAATTACAATCTTCAAAGTCTTGTATATACAGTTATAAAAGATTGTTTATTCTGCTAAATCTATGTACAATGTTCTCATCTATAGTTTATGTAATTTGTTTATTCTAATGCTGGAAGTAAGAAGCTTGCATAATATGTGTCTTTATAAAACATCTCTTTGTGAGCAAACCATATGGAAAAAAAGTAAGATCACAAAAATACTGAACTTCGAGGAAAAATTAAAACGGAAAGTCCCTGATCAAATGGCAAAATCAAAAGCGCAAACACATCAAACAATTGGATAACAACCGTCATATCCCTGACTTGGTACAGGATTTTATTGTCAACGTATAAATCGTATTACGTCACTTGCATACTGTGTAACAAATTTATCGTACCGAAGCATAATCTGCATTCTGTTATGGTTATGGCCTGTTTATATCTTTTCTAAGTGAAGATTGCGAAATAGAAAATACATTATAATGTTGGTAGTAGGAATATTGCATAATTTGTATCTATAAAACAGCATGTTAATCTCTATGCAATCATTTACACTTCTGCGTTTTTAGTAATCTGTCAACATCTTATTCAAATTGTGTATACTTACGTTTCTAACATCCTTCTTGTTGAATTTGGCAATGGAAATCTTTCCATAGTTGTTTAAATAAATCACTTGAATTTCTCTCCCTTTTCCATATAAACGAACAGCAAATTGAGTTTCGCCTCTGTTATCCTGAACGTCAACAAGGTCCCAAGTTTCACTTCGAGTTTTACTCGCCATTTTATAAGTCGAGATAAAAGAAAATTGCGTTGGGAATCCATCAGGAAAAACATCACTGAAATATGATAAAGTAACTGATAAATTATTTAAGCAACAATAGAAGTCTTCACAATTCCCCTTTTATTATCTAAATGCAACAAGTGTGGACGCATATCAGTGTGGATAAGTAATTGTTTTTTTGCATTGAAATATTTGACAGTGTTTTCTGAAACAGAGTTTATACGTTCTGCACCACTAAATTGTCTCAAGAGTTATTTCTGGCCAAATCTCGGTCATAGTGTTCAATGTTAAACTATGTTCAAGTGTGGCAGTCATCTTCAGTATTTCGATAAGTAACAAAAGCTTAAAATTACCATTGTGAATGGCTCGACATAACTTTTTTTAAATTATCTAAATGCAACAAATGCTACTATCATAACATACCTCGTAGAAACGGTCAGAAGATCGGCATCGGTACGACGTGATATCCTGTAGGCTTTTTGTCGAGGTGAAGACCCTCTTTCTTCTCGGATACCTCGTTTTGAACTATGGTCATCAAAGTTTAAAGCAGAAATGAAATCGTACGCTAAAAGAAAAGTTATGTTATTAGAGCTTCTATGGGAATTTGTTTTACTTAAAACAAAAAGTCAGATTTGGTACCATGCTGTAAGCATAGCAGTAGTTTTAAATACATTCAATGTAAAACACGAAAAGAAGGTTATCTCAAATGAGCCAAGAAAATGAAGCAACGTACAAATGTACAAACTATATGCAACATATTTTGTACATTTTATACTTTATATTTAGCCTAAACGTAATTTTATTTGCAACTTATTTTTTTGTAAAGTGACTTAGTTATGCAACCAATTCATTTGTGAAAACAGAAAAGGAAATAACGAAACTAGCTATATATATAGACAGAAGTATGACTCGCACAAAACTTAGTCATAAAGTAAGAAAAACAAGATTATCTATTGCTCTAATTAAGGGCCCTTGATAGGCAGCATGCAATTCACATACAAAACATTACACCATGATTTCTTCAAAAGCATTTTTGACATTAAATGAGATACTAATTTAATGTTAATATGATGTTGAAGTTAAAAAATCAATTCGCAATCTTTATTTGCTGTGTCATTAATACAAGTTTGGCGTTCTTTGAATTGAAAAGTTATGTAATGTATATCTTTTCGCAATACCTACTGACTTATGTGCACACATCAAGTTAATTAAAAAGGTAATGCCTAAAAAATTAAAGAAGTCTGAGACGAATACTATTATTTAGTAAGACAAAAGTATATATGACTAAATGTTGTGTAAAACTGGTAATTATTGTGTAAAAGATTAGAGAAATAGAGAAAACTGAATTATTCATTGCTTAATGTCAAGAGAGGAGGACATAAACAGACCAACAGCAGCATGTGTTTGAGAATCATATGACTGAGAGAAACAAATCCCAGATAATACCTACCAGGAGCATCTTCATCACCTTCGACGTTGTCAGGGCATGTTCTTGCTGATACCGAAATAAAACCTAAATGAAATAATATAACAATGCAATATCTCAAAATTTATCTAAAATGGTTAATATGGCATATATACAAATGTATACAAACATTTATCATTTTGCATATTGAATATCGAATAGATAGATACATTGATAACATTAACATGCATGCAGACTTTTTGCAAGGAGATCGTTACTTTTGCACATCAAACTTTCACAACACAGAACCATCATATCACCAATATGGAATTCCAGTTGTCTCGACTTGTAATGTATTACTCAGCATAAAACCCATATTCTGTTTTATACCAATTAACACACTTATTTCAGAAAAATCGCTATCTTGGGAATAAGGAGCTCTCATGCTTCAAGGACAAGTGTATCGAGATAACTTGGAATCAGTTTTATTACTCAGTGTAGCATAGGTTTATTTATGTGAAAACAATATGCAGCATTTATTTTCTTTTAATTTCACAATTATAATTGCAATATAAACAATAATTATTCGTTTTCAGAATCATTTTAGTTTTGTGTATAAGTCATAGACGAAGACATTTGCACGTAAGCACCCACGATTTTGCTGTTCGTATCTTATTCTAAAATTTACAAAATCTAATTCAAATATTTAAGTGATAATATTCACTAATCAGTTTTCAAGGTTTTTATGGAAAAGCATGCTCGTTGATGCTTGATGACTGATAAAGCTCGTGCTGAAAAGGCATGCAGTTAAACACATGCATTAAAATAAAATAACGCTGTTTTGGTTGTTCCGTTGCACAACGATATTCTTTAATCTTGAATAATAGTGGAGTTTTTTAATGCTATAAATTAGAATAAAAGTTATAAACAAGAATTTGATTTCTTTTAAGTTTTAAACATTTACGATAAATTTAACAGCTGCATATCACTATGTAATTGCACAGCTCTATAAAAGATTTGCTACTATTATGTGGTTATAATAATGATCTTACTACTTAACCGCAGACAGTATTTCAAAATAAAACTGATTTTGGAAAGGGTTCAAAGAAATCTTATCAGTGCACTTGTGTGTTCTCCATTAAATAAAATTGTCAAATCAGCAAAACTAGTAACAATGATTTGCGAAAAACTGTTTTTGACTTTTTTGATGAACGACTAAAAAACTGCGCACTATAATTGCATAGATCTTAGTAAATGAATTACTACTGAACTATTGAGGATTCGTTCTCCTCACTAAATCAAACTACTCACGACTACATTGTTATCTGATATCGATCCTAGGCATTTTAATCCCCTTTTCAACGGGCGATAACACGCTGAAAATGCGTAAATATTGACAAGGATGGAGGTCCGCAAGAATTTATAAACTATTACCTCATAAATTTCTTATACTATGCCATTCATGTGACTGATAATTTACCAGGCATATGAAATAATTGCATGTTTTGTCAAATCGTAAATCAGACCTTTTCTATATTGTTAGAATAAAACCTTAAGTTAATTCACGAAGGTTATCATATCGGTTTTTATACAACTCGAAACTTAAAAAAAAAAAAAAAAAAAGAGGTATGGGCTGACCATTTGATTTAGGGAGGGAGTTAATATTATAAAATGTGAGACACTCGGTCAGTTTAGGTACATAATAAAGTCATTTCCCAACGTATTGATATGCATATGGGTCAATGATGGTGTCGTCCGATTTTAGTCACAATTATTACTAGCACTTTTGTCATTTTTTTTAATAAAACCAACTGAACCATTTTTACTATTGGTCTTATTTTGCAGATTATAACAAAATTTATTGGAAGAGCTCTCAAACTGTTTCTGGAAACCTAAAATATTTTGGTCTTCCAGTTTTTGTTTAATATTTATCGTGAATTAATATACACTGACCTAATGTTCTCTAATCGAAATGCTTTGACAGTATCCAGAGAGGCGGAACCCTTAATTTTGAAAGGAGGGCGTAGTTCCACTAAAGTGTGGAGTGGAACGAGGTGAACAAAAACTTGGACAATTAATGATAAAAATTATTCAAATCGTGAAAAACATGAGATTTTGGGGTTTTATTAAAAAAAAAAATAGGGGGGTGAGGACCAAATGCTGCACATGAAGCAGCTTTTTATTTATACTATGCTTTTGATTTAAAGGATAGGAAAACTTGCTAATACGTGTCAATGGTAAATATAATATTCACAGATAGGTGAGATGTAAGGTGATCCGTTTGGCCCGTTGTCTTTCACATGATTATTGATCATAAATCGTTCTAGTATTTTCGAATGAAGACAATGAGCTTTAATAGCGTCAATGAAAGCCAATAAATTAATTTAAGACAGTAAATTTATACTTTTCAGTAGTTAAGCACTAAAAGTTTCATTATAAAGAATAGAAATGTCGTCACAAGGTTATATTGTTACATTGCTTGTCAGTCTAAATTAACCTAGAAAGACTAATAATGTGGAAAAGTATTGTTTAACTTTAAAAATCAATTAACTCTTTGTTTCTTTTTATTAAATGCAATTTGTGAATTTGGGACAAATTTTGTTCTGAGAGTATCAAACCGCGTTAATACAAAACTTCATTATTCACCTATTTTTTTTTTATTATTAAAACGGTAATAATATAGAGTTTTTATTACGAAAAGATATCCAAAAAGTAAATGGATGCTAAAAGTCAAATGCTTTCATATAGTCATGTGCTAAATATAATGTACATATGTTGTCAAATTGTTTTTGAAAATTATCTGTGCATTTATAAGTTCTACACATCGTCTGATTTGCTATACGTTATCATGTTGTTGGTTTGCTGCATTTTATCGAAGTTCACCTCATTATCTTCATATTCCACATTGTTATGTCTTCCCAGTTGTTTATATAGATTTTTATTCGATATAATGTCTGTATTTACACACTGAATGTGTTACACCGTATCATTATAATTGATGGAACCGAGAAGTTACAACCAACAGGATAAAAAAACAACAATGTATTCATAATATTTCTGATTCTCAGACGATAATACAACATTAATCAATTATAACATATAAATAAATACACAATCACCAAAAAGTAGTGCAAACCAAAACCGCGAAAAACAAAAAAACAATTCTGCAGTCTTTAGTATAGTAAAGAATTTAAACAATTGCAGCTGTCCGCGCCGATTAAGATAGGGATACAAAATCAAGAAGAAGTGAAAACCAAAAAACGCGAAAAAAAAAAGTTCTGCACTCTTTAGTATAGAAAAGAATTTAAACAATTGCAGCTGTCCGCGCCGATTGTAGGCACACTTCTCACTCTCATAAACATAATGGCTATGTCTATTGAAAGTTCATACTGGGAGCGAACGTATCAAATCATTCTAACAATCATATTAGACAGCGTGCGTCTATGTTATCAATGCTCTAGACAAAACTCTTGAGATTTCAATCTGTTCTACCCATCTTATTCATAGAACATGTGTTTTTCTTGTTAATGAATGTTATCACTTCTATGTCGAATGTTATTAAAACAAAATATAAAAGTTTGAACTTGTATGCAAAGTTACAAATCATATCTTTTTGAAATATAAACCGAAAGAATAAAAATACTAATTTCAACACTGCGTCTAGACTGGTATCAGAAGTAACAAATATTTAAGTAAAGTTTCCAACACCAAATCATATTAAGTGACAGCGATACAATTTAACGAGAAGTAACAAGCTGTCATTTCCCATATAATGGACTATAAAATTGAAAGCTATTGACAACCTAAACGTTTTAACAAATATAATATCATTTTAACTATTATGTTTTTCGTTTCAACAGTTAAATATTTCAACAAGTGTGAAAAATCAAACTCATTGAGAAAACTAAACACCGAACAATCGGATAAAATAGATATCCTTCAAGTTAAATTTTCCGCTTTTCTACGCAAGGTTTTGGCTATAGTTAATTGAAATGAACACGACAACCTAATTGTACTTACCTATACAAAGAACTAGGACCAGGAGGTGACTTCCCCTACACAGGTGGGTATCCATTTGGTCTGTAAGTGAAATAAAAACCCTTTTAACTTCTACTTGATCTCACGCAAACAATTTCCCAATTCAAAGTTACAGTTTACAAACATATAATTAGTAAGTGTTTAAAATACAAAAAAAAAAAATTTTAATAAATGAAACCCGTAATTTAAAACTATCAAAGTAATATTAGAATCTATAAAATAAAATAAAATTGATAATGTTCAAACTCTGATCTTAAAAAGAGAAATATCGAGCTAATCAAATAAGTTTAACAATATTAGAGAATTCCGAATAGGTACAATGTCTCTTTTCTTCTGTTTGTGTACATTGTAAATTAGTTTCTTCTTACCTTTTTATTTGAATATTTAAGATTTCCCCTCAAAATAGCATGTGAATTAATCCTATGAATCAAAGTTTGATAATACCACTTTAAGCACAAGCAAACTATCTCTCCACAAGTAGATCCACAACGCTCACAATTCCATGTCACAAACCCTTGTCACCTATTCTGCAAAAGAGGTAGCATTTAATTCTAATTGTACTATTTATAACTATGGGTAACATAACTTTGTACGCTGATTGGACAATATTAAATCAAAGTCAAGAAAAATCAAGCTTCAATAATTATGAAAAAAAGTAACTCGAAGCAGCATGGATGACTTACTCGAAATTGAGAAGTTCAAACATTGATCCTTGTTGAAGATATTACAGATGACACAGACAACCTTTGAAATTTAAGCTTTGGCTACGTTCTATTAAAATCCATTGACTAATCGTAACATAATGTCCCCGTTTAGTATTAATATATATCGGCAGACAATGTTACAAGGATTGTATGGTAAAATACCCATCAATCTAATAAGTTTACAAGCCAAAGTTGTACACTCTTTTGAAGTTGCAGACAGTTTTATTTTTGCGTTAGATGTGTTTTCCAGTATAAATACGTAGAATAGCGTAATAACATAAACATACTTTTAGTTAGGTCAACATCTTAAGCATGTTGACTGCAGAGCTAGCCGGAAATTTTCTGTTTGATGAATGATTATTTAATTGACAAGCACTGAAACATACACTTATGTCTACGTTGTCATCAAAATGTGCACAAACCTCTTCGTATCATCTTCCTATAAACCTCAGATACATCTTAATTAACGCTTATTATCTCTAAAAACTTATTTTCCTAACCCTCCTTATCCCAACACAATTACGATGTTCTCGGTTTTTTTTATTGAAACAAGCAATTTGCACATTTACAACAAAAAATATTCATACATTAGGAATCAGTGAAGCGATACTCGCAGATCTAGAACCGTCATGTATACAGAAGAACTCTCGTTATTTATATGCAGTTAAGTATGCACTTAAAGCAAACATCTCTCAAACAGCTTCGTGAGAGATAATGTTTTTATGAATATATGCTTGAAATTTAATAGACATCTTTATTCCATAGATAATACGCAAAAAAGATAACAGTAATTACAAAAATAAATCTGATCTACTGACCACCAACGCCCCCGAGAAAATTAAAAATACGTCAAACAAAGACACATCTTGTTAGTTTTACTTAGATATTTTACGTTACGACGTGGAAGAGATTTTTCACATTTTTAGAACGAAAAGACCCTTGCAACAACTCTGAAGGGTACAATTGTGACCTTTCGCGACAGCGTTTCTGGGTACTCATTGAAAATAGTCCGATTTAAGTTGTCGTCTACACGGGGTTGCATAGGAAGTAAAAGAGGGACGAAAGATACCAAAGGGAGAGTCAAACTCAAAAATCGAAAATAAACTGACAACGCAAATGCTTAAAATGAAAAAGACAAACAGACAAACAATAGTACACATGACACAACAAAGAAAACTAACCGTTGGTTTTCCCGTTTGAATGGTTTTACACTAGTAATTTTGGGGCCCTTTATAGCTTGTTGTTCGGTGTGAGCCAAGGCTCCGTGTTGAAGGCCGTACTTTAACCTATAATGGTTTAATTTTTAAATTGTTATTTGGATGGAGAGTTGTCTCATTGGCACTCACACCACATCTTCCTATATCTAAAGAATAAACAACATGAATCCCACCAAAACTATAGGTGTGATACCATCACGTCTTGCACGAAATAGAACCCGTTTGCAATAACTATTTGAATGTCTTTTCACGACAAAATGAAGGTTTTTTTTCTGCGAGTCCAGCCAAATACTCCCCTTTTCGTTGATATTCAAACTCCGTGCTTTTTATCCCGGTCGATTGTTTTGCGAACTACCAAATTTTATCATTTTACGAAATGAGATCGAAAAAACATATTCTCTTGAATTTTACAATTTTATATATTATTTTGTTTCTAAGAAATGTTTTGAATCTTGAAGTAACATGGTTACTTATAAATGTAAAAACAAAGAAGATGTGGTATAATTGCAAATGAGACAATTCTCCACAAGAGACCAAATTACACAGAAATTAACAACTGTATATCAACGTACGGCCTTCAACATTGCAATGAAATGTTATGTAAAATGTTGTCTGTAGGACTGGGAGGATAAACTCTACTCTTCTGTGGTATTTCTTTTTTTGAAACAAAGAATAATCTGAACATGTTTTTAAAAGTGCATTTAACAAAGACTAATAGGAAAAAAATCAATGGTGGTATTACACCTTAGGAGTAAAGACAAGTATATATTTTCGTTTAAGTCTAAATGGATGGTTTCGATTTGTCAGCTTGCTCAGTCTCGTGTTATAAAATAAATAAATTGATAAAGTCAATAAAACACCAACGAGACAAATAACAAAACTATATCAAACGGACAGCATACATTTTACGTGAAAACAGGTGCAAAGTCTTTAAAAGCTGAGAAAAATTAACCGAAAAAAAAAATCAAAGTCTGAAATATACAGTAAACAGTATTCGAAGCTTGGGTATGAATACTGAATTGTTGCCACTTACAACGTAAAAACAACCGAAGGCCATCAATGAGTCTTTAACACAGCGAGAAAAAAATCCGCATCCGGAAGCGGGCTTTAGCTTGCTCCTTAACTAAAATGTGTGCTACTTCAGTGATATAGATGTAACACTAAACTCTGAAACATATTAATGAAACAAAATTAACAAAAATCGAACAAGACTAAACTAGAGGCTCTAAAGAGCCTGTGTCGCTCACCTTGGTTTATGTGAATATTAAACAAAGGAAGCAGATGGATTCATGACAAAATTGTGTTTTGGTGATGGTGATGAGTTTGTACATCTTACTTTACTGAACATTCTTGCTGCTTACAATTATCACTATCTATAATGAACTTGGCCCAGTAGTTTCTGTGGAAAAAGTTACCGGTAGTAAAAATTTACAAATTTTATGAAAATTGTTTAAAATTGACAATAAAGGACAATAACTCCTTAGGGGGTCAATTGACCATTTTGGTCATGTTGACTTATTTGTAAATCTTACTTTGCTGAACATTATTGCTGTTTACAGTTTATCTCTATCTATAATAATATTCAAAATAATAACCCAAAACAGCAAAATTTCCTTAAAATTACCAATTCAGGGGCAGCAACCCAACAACGGAATCTCTGATTCATCTGAAAATTTCAGGGCAGATAGATCTTGACCTGACAAACAATTTTAACCATTGTCAGATTTGCTCTAAATTCTTTGGTATAAGCCAAACACTGCGTTTTACCCCTATTTTCTATTTTTAGCCATGCGGCCATCTTGGTTGGTTTGGCGGGTCACGCCACACATTTTTTAAACTAGATACCCTAATGATCATTGTGGCCAAGTGTGGTTTAATTTGGCCCAGTAGTTTCAGAGGAGAAGATTTTTGTAAAAGTTAACGACGACGGACGACGACGGCGACGGACGACGGACGCCAAGTGATGAGAAAAGCTCACTTGGCCCTTCGGGCAAGGTGAGCTAAAAAGGCCAGAGGCTCCTGGCTTTGGTTAGGCGTAAATGCGGAGGGGTTAAACATGTTTTGTTAAATCTCAACCAACTCCCTATAACTCTAGCCAATGTAGAATATAAAAAGGTCCGAGTTCGATGTCAGAATAGGTATATATATGTATTTATGCAATACCATTGCCTTGTTTTACACACAGTTATTTCAAAATATTGGAAATATCTTAAATCTTTGATTGCCTTATTGTTCTATTCTAATTAATATTGACATACTTTTCTATTTCTTGTAGACATTATGTCAATAAGATATGGGCACTGTTTGATTGTTGGGAGGTAAGACCCTTTCTAACATTAACAAAAAAATACTATCTGATGGTTTTTATTTTGTCAGCTTGCTTAGTCTCGTCTGATTGTTGGAATGGTGCATAGACAAATTGATTTATTGACATAGGTTCAACTAACTACGTTGAAAATGTGCTCGCAATCTATAAACATATATAAAATTATAGTTATGCAATACGGTTACCATTGCTTTGTTTTAAATAAGTTATTTCGAAATATTGGTTATCTTGAATCTTTGATTGTCTAGTTGTTCTATTCTAATTAATATTGACATACTTTTCTATTTCTGATTAAATTAGTCTATATAATTTCTTGCAGACATTGTGTCAATCAAGATAGGGGGCAATGTTTGATTGTTGTGAGGTAAGACCCTTTCTAACATTTACAAAAAAAATACTATCTGATGGGTTAACTGATTTGAACATTTCTTTTTGTAACGACCTCAAACTTGTTTGACCTATGCTATCTACATTACTTTAAAAATGACATGTATTTTTAATCATCCGTTCCATCAAAACCCTTTTCTACAAATTTACACATTGTTAGGTTTTTGACAAGATCTGTCATATAGCACAAATAGAAATATTTTTAGATCAAGATATTGTTAAAAATTCGATTGACTGGAAATTGTCTTTTCATATCTTCATGGTCGCCCATGTTGAAATCTAATAATTTTGTATAAGGGCATAGTGCAATGCAGATTAGGATTATGTTTATTTGTTTTAATTATTTCAAAATTCTCATTGTTCGAAGTTTGGTAGAGTTTCTGATAATTGTGAGTGTCTTGTTTAGTTGATAATATGGTAAATTTACAGACATAAAACAAACAATTTTTGGTCAAAAATTTATAATAGAAAATGGAAACTGAACATGTTAACCCGACATAAAAGCAGTAAACACACAATGGAAGCAATATTTGGTCAATGGAATAGAATAGAGAATGGAAACGGGAAATGTTTCAAAGATAACAACCGTTCGACATAATAGCAGAAAACACCCAAGCCACCAATAGGTCTGCAGCGCAGATACAAAAATCCTGCTTTCGGAGCACGTGACATTGGGGCGGGCTACAACTATGTATATAACCATCTACAACTATCTGAATAGTTCTTATATCTTAAGTTCGTTTTCGTCTGTCCGCTTTTATTGTATGAGATAAAATATCATAGATATATAACGACAAAACTGATGTTCAAAAACATGTACTAGTATTAAAATTGGAAATGGAGAATATGTCACAGAGACTACAACCCGACCACAGAGTAGACAACAGCCGAAGGTTACCAATGGGCCTTCTCAATCTTATTGTTTGAGTGTTACCAGTAAAAGACTGCATGTAAACCATTTGGAACAGTTTACAATTTCATCTGCATACTACCCATCACAGGGCAACTACTTATTTCAAATGTTAAAATGATATGGTATTTTCCAAAAACGGTCGTTTATAGAGTAAATGACGAATAATTAAAGAAGAATCAGCATGATCTAAAGTCACCGAACTAACCATCTAGAAAAATTAAATGAAAAACAAAATAAAACATTTAATTGTCAGATTCAAACGGTACATTTTGGTTGTTAATAATTGTTTTTGTGTATCATTTAACTGAACCTGTACTTAAAATCAGGTTGAAAATGTGTCAGTAAAAATTTGGTTTGAAGAGCAAAATTTTATCTGTATTCGGTTTACAAAAATGCCGACCTCAAGAATATCAGTCTGTAAAAACATATTTTAGAAACAGATATCATATTTTAGAACTACCAAGGATCGGCACCACAGTCGGTGAGGCATTAAAGTTAGGTACGTGCATGCTTTTAAACGATTTAATTGTGATTTGCCAGTTAATAAAATAATGTAGCCGTACTCAGGTTGCAATTCTTTCAGGAAAAGCTGAATGAAGTAGATCTTATCATTGTTGGTTTTTGGTACAATCATAGAATTGCGTACGTTCGGTTATGTGGTAAAATGTGTCTTGTTGTTCAGTGCATTTATTATAGCAAATTTCAATTAGAAATATCATTGACCGAAATACAAGCATTAATGGCTTATTTACGTTCAGGCAAAACAAAATCAAAAAAAGAGTTCAAAACATGATTCTTTAAAGCCGAGAACTTGAATTACTGTCACATATCACCGTCGCCTTGCAATTGACTGCGATGGGTGATAATTCAATGCAATTCAACTGTAAATATTTTGTTCAACTAGAAAGGGACTTTCAATATTTAGCATGATCGAGATCATCATTTACTGAAATAACCATAAATCTAACTACGTTGCTGACAACCAACTTGAACATGCATGTTTACACGTGAAGGCACGGGCGGGAATAAGGGGAAACGGATGACGGAGAAAAACATTCAGACAGCATAACATCGTTTACTACTATTTGCCTGTTTGGTTTATTACCATTGCAATGATTTCTAGAGAACAATATTACTTACGGGGTATACCAAAACATTTTATATTCATGAAACCACAGAAATACAAGTGGTCGACATAATTGATACAAATTGTTCATGGTTTTTTTTTAAATTTTTAATAAAATAGCAATTAAATTCATAAGAATTCGATTATTTTTTATGTTTTTAGTTTTGACGTATTACTCACGTCTTCTTTAATGTATATAGCAGTCAGAGTAATTTCATTGTCATCAGGCTTAAACTTTTGTTTTTAATCTTTCCAAGGCCACACAATTCACATTGTCCTTCCAATCCCTGAACATCAAATTACAAAAAGTATAAGTATCTAAAAGAATGTGAAATGATAGTTTAATCTTTGTGTTCACAATCAGACCTATGTCTGTTGAGGAAAACGATAGAAGCATCATATTCTGGTCTTCCAATATCAAGTTTATATTTTGTTTCAAAATTCTTATTTTAGTTCCTATAAGTCATTTGATTTAAGAGAAATTCTGTCTGAGTATCACATTAAAATGATAAGTATTTATTAGCAAAAGGTGACATATATTACCCGTGAAACATGCTGCTTAGCGTGCAAAATTGCACTTTGCTTTAGAAGAAATACTTAAAAATGTAACTATTTATTTATATTATTTACCAATTAATCCAGATGACTAAATATAAAAGAGTAAAGCTGAAAGCAGATGTCTAACATGAAGCCGTTCAGCCAAGATAAATATATAGTGTTTCACTAACTTCTACATGGTTTCAGTATATTGTTCTTACAAATTCGGTTATGGGTATATAGTCTTACGTTAAATGGGTTGTGTAATAGTAACAGCGAATTAAAGGGGCGGTGTAGTTACGTCTATGAACAAGGCCGTCGATAACACTATAGTACTTCAGAAGAATCCGATGTACGCACTGTCTGGTCCAAGGTACTGTCTAATAGTTCGTCCACAAGGGTGGAGTGGGGCTATGGTGACTAGTTATCAGTAATTCATACCATTTAGTCCTGCCATTAGATTGTTTTAAAACATTAAACGATTGTAATGATATCTTCAAACGGTTAATGTTTATTGAATACGAGACAGGACAGACTGGTATGAGTAGGTCATTAGGGTAGTATTTCATGTATTGATAACTCGACTAATTTGTTGGCCAATTTCTTATATTTCACGCTATTTGTTATGATCAATTTGACAAATTATCGCCTTTTTAAATTGATTTGTTCATTGCGTTATTTTATGTCTTGGTGACAATACTGAAGCATCAATGACCGTGTTTAAGTGTATCACATAGACGTAATTATGGCGCGATAACATCTGATTTACCTCCTAATTATTTTATACATCCGCTAGATACATAAACCCTTATATTATAGCCAATTTAGGGACATAATACTTGTCTAACTATACAACCACTTAGTGTAAAAGTACAGTCAATTTTGATAAATCTAAATTGCAATCCTGTATGACAAATGTATTATAGATTTCAGAATATAAATAAAAAGGAATGTTGAAAAAAACCATCAGTTGATCAGCAACAAAGAGATTCAAATAGGCAAAAGACATCTAGTTGCCTGCATACTTATGTTTTAACAGAGAACCTTATAAAAAACCCATCATATAAATAAGAAGAGGTGGTATGAGAGCCAATGGGACAACTTTCCATCATAGTCACAGTGTATAAAAGAAAACAATTATATGTCAAAGCACAGTCTTCAACACGAAGCCTTGGCTCACACCGAACAGCAAGCCGCCATAAATGGCTCCGAAATGACTATAGTGTAAAACAATTAAAACAGGGAAACAACTCTCATCTATATAAAAAAACGAGAAACCAACCACACCAACAAACAACAAACAATGAACAACAGGCTTTTGACTCATCACGGTTACATTAATCAAAATGCAGCGAGTTTAAAATCTATTTATTTTAATCTTCGTGTGTTGTACAGATTCGTTACTCGCTGTCAACAGCACGAATCCAACAAAGAATTTATAATGTGTGATACACAACAATGGCAACATAAAACAATGGCAAAATTCCGTCTACATTTGTGCATACACCATTTTTAAAATGCAACTGTATGCTCAATTAACCCTTTGTTCTTCGATTACTATTTTATTGAATGCATCTAATATGACAATTTAGCCAATTGGAATACTGCAACGAAGCTTGCATATTATACCTTGTTGATAGGAACTATGACTTGGGGTTTAAGCAGACTGTTATCATATCAGCAAGTCGCATATCTTCTTCTGATAAGAGTTATTTATGCTTTACTGTAATCAAAATTTGATCTATGAACTCTAGTGCTAATGAAAAATTACATAACAAAATTTTTTTACAATCCAATTACACTAATATCACAAAGATAGAACATCATGTAAACTATATACTGCAAAATAAACGGAAAATTCGAGGAAAATGTGTATGTTAATGAATACCTGAACCACAATACCTGAGCACAAATTATACAGTTGATGTCTCTGTCGCTTTGTGACAAATGTTTAAGGCGTATGAAAACGAAAAATCATCATACCAAACTCAAATTGATAAGGAAAAACAAAGAAAAAAGGTATGAATATAATATAAATTCACCTATATGGCTCCAAACGTTGCTACGTATTTATACATCCATGGCTTAGCAATGTTTGTGTTTCTGATGAAGGTATACCAAAAAATGCGCGGCAAACGTACACAGTTTCTTAAGTGATATTTCAACTGAAAAAAACTTCGTATATATAAGCTTGGAAGTTTTACCTCAAAATGCTGAAATCAAAACAAGCGGAATTTTGAAGACAGTTTATGTGTGAGCATGCTAAGTTTCTGATTAATGGTATATAAAAAAAAGCGCGGCAAACACATGGAATTTCAAAAGTGTCACTTTCATTGAAAAAAACTTCAATAAGGTATGAAGATTCGCCCTTAGATGCTGAAATTCAAATAAGCGGAAGTTTGGAGAGATTTATGTGTTAGCATGATATGTCATATGAAATTTAAGTTTGCATCATTGATGTTTATCAGTAGATGTCTGGTCTTGAGTGAAATCATGCTACTCGTATGGGATGATCCATTTTCAAACTTCTATCAATTTGGTAACAGATATAAAAATATCACAAATTCAAAATGTAAAACTAGATATAGGTCATTCCATGTTTTTGTCTTCTAGATATTATCATATATTGTATAGACAAAGATGTTTTGTTACAAGTTTTATGTTGACTTATTCAATTTGATGTATTTTACTTTATTATATTATATCATTGTATATCATATGAGGGATTTATTTTCTGTCTGATTATATTTTTTTAAAAGATTATCTTCTTCAAATGTATGATAATTTATATTTTCTTCTCACGCAAGTAAAATTCTTGCCAATAGAGATTAAAAACTTTGATATATATCACATTCGAAAGACAGGAAATATCTTATGTGCATATTTCATATTTCTCTTTAAATACTGTTAATATCTTTGCCTTTATTTGAAAACAATATGTGCATATTTAGATATCAGACTATTTAGGTCTATAATTTACAAAGGGTGTTTGTTGATCACATGCAACACCAATTGTAACAAATATTTGAATATATTGGTGACCGCAGTTTTACGGGTTGTAGGTTCTTAAGGTACGTGGTCTCCTTATGATAACATACATCTGTGAAAAAGATTTAAAATTGCGATTCCTTTTACGCCTTGTCACTTCGCATAAGAGTGAACGAATAAAAACAGATATTTTGTGACTTTTTAAACATTGAATTCAGTGATTGCCAACAATATCGATTAAGAAAGTACGTGAATTCCCAGGGACGATCTAGAAATCAAATATGGACATATCTTTATATGAAATTTAAGGTTTGTGTGCGGGAATAAAATAGTATACGAGTCAACGATATCTGGTTGGTCTGGGTTACACACGTCTGAGACCAAACTATCACGCCTGATTAATCATGTTTATCTTTTAATTATGATATGAGATAATTGAATCTAATTAACCGTAATTGAGTACCTGTAATTAATGAGCTTCTGTCTGCAATAATTAATTATTGTCGTACGGTGTTGAAATGGTTAGTTTTGTAGACATCAAAGGTTTGAGCAGAAGACATCTTCGATTGAACAAAGCAGGGTGTTTAGTTCTTTGACCTGTATTTCATATTGGCATTTCTTATGAATTGAACATTTTAAATATTTGTCATTATCAAATGATCCATATTGCATATCTAATTATGAGTTTAACTAAGCAGAAAATTCAATATTTTTTACAAAGATATTAACTGGAATGATAACTATTTAATTTCTGTCAGTACATCTGTTTCAGGTTGGTCCCTTAGTTTCGGTTATGATATTATTTGACCAAAGTCCAGTTCGCTATATATATGTTGTCAACAACACCCCCCCTCCTTCAATGTCATTGCACACGCAAAAATCATTACAAATAATACATCTAAAATTTAAAAAAAAAGCTTGTATCACATCCGTTTGTCCTTTTTGAACAGTTTAACAAAAAAGAAACGTTATACCACAAAATGAAGTCGAGATGGAATAAAACTGGCAACAAGTATGCCTCTTTTTTATATATTATATCTTTTCATCTCTTTTTTAAGGGACTTTAAGATGCAGAATAATCCAAAGGGACAATCAAAACTCACAATTCCAATGACTGACAACGCCATCGCAAAAAGCGAAGAACGAAGAACGACGAAAATGTTCGCAAAATGCTACATAGATAACTAGAAATGTAGCAACATGAGCCCAACAAAATAACGGGCGTCAATTATAATTTTTTATTCATGGCAGAATATTTGAATTGCTCTTTGAGTCCTTTTTGAGGCTATAACATAAGCCTATCACAAACCTTATCCATACATACAACCATTAGACTGATTCAAGCACCCAAATCTTTACCCTAATCTAAAAGAAAAAGACCTTTATTAGGAGGCTTCAAACCGAAACGTGCAATGTGCTTAGATACCCTCTGGAAAAGAGATATGTATTGAGAGAAAAACTGTATTCTACAATATGACGTATATGTCTGTTTGAAAATCCTATCATTTTTATCGGACCACAGATGAATTATCACGTTGTGATTGGTTAAACGCCGTCACGTGGTGACCCCCTATGAGACCGTATGGGGTTAGTAAGTTTCATATGGGGTTCATGACGCGTTAATGGCGACGTCATCTATTAATGTTGTTGTGTTTCATTGTTTATTTTTCAACAAAACGCCGCAAAAAAACTCCAGCGTCCGATAAATTCGTTATACGGTTAACTACTGACCCCCTACGGATCCATAGAGGGTGAATAAAATTCATAGGGGACTCGGCCTCCGGCCTCACCCCCTATGGATTTTACTAACCCTCTATGGATCCGTAGGGGGTCAGTAGCGAACCATATAACTTATATTATCGGACCGCAGATGAATTATCACGTTTTGATTGGTTAAACGGCATCACGTGGTGACCCCCTATGAGACCGTATGGGGTTAGTAAGTTTCATATGGGGTTCATGACGCGTTAATGGCGACGTCATCTATTAATGTTGTTGTGTTTCATTGTTTATTTTTCAACAAAAGGCCGCAGAAAAAGTCCAGCGTCCGAAAAATTCGTTATACGGTTAACTACTGACCCCCTACGGATCCATAGAGGGTGAATAAAATACATAGGGGACTCGGACTCCGGCCTCGACCCCTATGGATTTTACAAAACGTGATAATTCATCTGCGGTCCGATAATATAAGTTATATGGTTCGCTACTGACCCCCTACGGATCCATAGAGGGTGAATAAAATTCATAGGGGACTCGGCCTCCGGCCTCACCCCCTATGGATTTTACTAACCCTCTATGGATCCGTAGGGGGTCAGTAGCGAACCATATAACTTATAATATTAGTCTTTAGTTTACACTCATTTTATGTCATATTTCAGAATGGAAAAATATATTGGCAATGCATATGTTCATTAAGTTGTCTTGTTTCTCGGCTGTTTGTAGATTGCAGATTGTTAATGAGATTTTGAATCAAAGTTGTGATTGATTTGACTGGTGTTTGATTAAGGTTCAGTGGCAATTATTTCATGCTTGTTTGGGACGACAACAAATAACCAATTTATCTGATAGGTAAGTCCTGTATCAGAGGCCGTCCGGAATTAAGGTTAGTGAAATTTATGGTATATTGGATACAGCCAGCAAATTTGCTTCCAACAGGCAACCCATGCATCGCTCAAAGACTTGTTGCAAGGGTTCTTAACGTGCAGAGAGCGTGAAACTCTACAAGAGGCATCGGGTTTAACGTCCGCGTTCTGACTCGACGTGGCTGCGTACTTATACATTTTGTACAACCATACGGATGTCCTACTTTCCAGAGATTTTACTGCCGATCGAAAGAAGACCAACATGACCATATTTCTATATTTTACGGCCACTCTTGGTGATGAATCAAAGTTGTGTAAAACTACTGATGTATGGAAGTAATGTCGAAAGTAGATGTGCATGTTAGTTGACTTATATTCAGTAAAAGTTCTTATAAAAGCACACATGCAAAACGTGAACTTTAGATCATATTCGCAAGGTAAAAGGATAATTTTATCAGGACCTGCGACCATGCACGAATGTTATCGAAAATAACACATTTTTATTTATAAAGCCAGATTTCAAAGGAAATGTGAGCTTTTAAAAATGACATTCTGTTAACATGATTGGTTCATTTGTCTAGTCAAATTCATACGGTTTTGAGAACTTGACAAAAACATACATGTTTAAAAAAGATATAACAACAATCTGACTGACAGGTTTTAAAATACTATAATATTGCCGAAAAGGATTTATGTAATGACCGACCGTTATGTCTGTATTCTCTCTTAGTCAGATGAAGCCGGTTTCCTCTTGTAAAAGTCCCTTTTGGTCATGAAGCTTATAACATTGCCACTTATTTATACACTCATAGCTTCCACATCTTTTGATTTGAGCGCTCCTGTTTAATGTATACCAAGAACAGCGCTTCGTACGCACAAAGTGTATAGATAAAGTGTTGTTTTCATTTACTAGCAATGAGTCGATACCACTGCTGGTAGACTACAAGTCCTGATGATATCAGTAGTCGATGCTTCGCTACTGACATAATTTTAAACCTATTTTCTAAAATTGCCCGCCAATAGATTACGAAATTATTCAGAAACCAATGTTTCATCGCCCTCAAAGCAAAATTCAACTTAAATGAAGTTGACTATTCTTTAAAGTTCCTTTTCGGTTAAATTGCCGATAGCGTGGCTTCGTATTTATCCATCCCAGCTTTCGCGTGTTAAGAAAGTTGTCAGAAACTAGGGTTCCAACGCTCTCAGGCAAAAATATGATCAAAGAATGAAGTTACCTATTTTTTTTAAGTCCCTGTTCGGTAAAATAGCTAATAACGTGTCTTCGTATTTATACATCCTAGCTAATAGCTTTCAAATGTTTCGACTTGAGCAGCTGCATTACTTACATGGTAAGTCCAACAATGCACTACCGATGCACGAAATTTATAAGGTGTCATTTTCATGCTATATGTAATATCATGTATAATCATTTTGACTAAACATTAGATCAAACTGCACATTGATACCAGTAGTAGAAAATACTATGAAATATATAGACAGCAAAACGTATATATACATTATTTTTACCATGTTTACAAATAGTATCAGCGAACATGACGATATAGTTTTGGCGACTGTAACTACGACCAACAAAAAAAACTTACTTTCAATATACTAATAATAGTAAATGAAAAAGATAACGAAACACAACAATGTATAAATGTAAAATACCTATGTAGGTTAAGTATTACATAAATTCAATATTGTTGAGAAAATAAGTTCGCTAATTTCACATCTTTGGTGTTACATCTGCTGTGATGGATAAACTTCTGTAAGTTTCTTATCTTTTATCAGAGGAATTTGAAGGTTTTTCAGATATGTTAGCCGAGGTGTATCAAAACAAGAAAAATGCTGTAGGTATCAGCAATTCTGACAGCTTGTATGTAACAATTACAATGTTGTTTTTGAAATAGGTGATCCCGAAAAACTTAGGGGGAGTATAATAAGTCTGTCAAAATAGTTTAAAAATACTCTTAGACTAGAATTGTCAACGTATATGTGTTCCGCTTACAGAATTTTCATGGAAACGTTGTTGCAAACAATGCAATAAAATATCTGTTCCTTTTGGAAAAATATTCTATACCCCCTATTTAGTTAGGAACAAATACGGTATCATTTGTCCCAGTCTAAATAATATTAGTACAGTTCTTCCATTTAAGACTTATATTATAAAAGAACTTATGTTTCGGGACAGTACTGTATAAATTGGTCATAACTTTATATAGTCTTATTTGTAGAACTTTACATAGAACATTTTTGATAAAAAAAGAATAAAGGCATTTAAGAAAACTTATTTTTTTTGTAAAACATCGGAGATTGAATATAGTCAACTATAGTTCAAGACATAAAAAAAACATATGGTACTTATGCAAACGAAACAACTACTATCCATCAGAGAACAAATGACACAGATTTTAGCAACTATTTAGTTCATTACTCATTAAAACAGGTTGTGTTTTCTTAGTGACTAAACTAGTTTGGCAATAGAAAAACATTTCGTATTGTTCTCACGGTGTCATTATGACAAGACAAATGTTACCAATTGTTGTAAATCTTACTCAAATATTTATATTGTCGAAATCTATTGTCATAAAAATGGGCCGACATAACACTTGTTATTTTGAAAACAAGTGAATATAAATGTTATCAAAAGAATATAACAATTTTCTCTTGCATATGGCATAATTTGCATCAGGTTACTTGAAAGATCACAATTGATACATATTTAAACATGCATATATAAATATAAAAATATGTGGTATAACTGCCAATGAGACAACTCTCCATCCAAGTCACAATTTATAAAAGAAAACCATTAAAGGTCAAAGTACGGTCTTCAACACTGAGCATTAGCTCAAACCGAACAGCAAGCTGTAAAGGACACCAAAATTGACTAGGGTTAAACCATTCAACGGAAAAACCAACAGTCTTATCTTTATAAAAATGACTTTGCTTTGTATTTACATTCTACCCTTTTCAATTTTCCAGTAATAGAGAAACTCGACAGTCACTCTGTTATATCCATCGAAAGTTGTTTTTTGGAGGCACAACCTTTTCTGTGTTCAATTTATTTCCAAATTGTCTCCTTCAAATACAGCGCTAAGTTGTATGAACATATCATTTTTGCAAATGTTGACCTCTCCATACTTAAAACACAGTTGAAGGTGTCCACTATAAAAAGGAATGTGTTGACTTTTAAAATGCCGAGTTAATCGAGACGCTCTGTGGTATAAAATCAGTCTGACGTATAAACAGATACATGCTCGATTAAAAGGTATTGAATTGTTAAAAAGAATTAAGTTTAATTTATTTGCTTTGATCACTTATAAATTTTAATTTGACAATACATCCCGGTTGCTCTGACATAGCAGATATTATGGTGTACCTAATGAGGCGGATGATTAGTGTGGTGCGTTGCACTACTGTTTTTCAAAATGGTGGTCTCACATCAGAGTATTGTTGTCTAGGTCTTTGAAGTCTCGTTGCTAGAGGTATTTTGATCTATAAGATTACCGGGTACCAGAAACAATGCAAAACATGGACATTGAATAGGACTTGCTTGTTCATACGAAAAAGTCAAAGACTTCATCAGACTTGGTTTGTGTTTGAACGTCTGTTTGATTGTGTCCGCAACAGGGTTATCTAATGTCCATCGACTTAAACCATATAATATAATATGTTTTTGATACGATTGTTTTTAAGAAAAGCGATTATACCAAATTTACATTTAGCAATTAGAATAGATTTCAATCTTTGCACGCTTGCTCAATCGTACAGACATGTTACAAATTCTTCCTTCACTGGGTAAAGATTTCATCAATATTTATGACCATGTATGACAAGCATTGCGATATTTAAGGGTAATGTACAAAGTTTCCCACCAACAAAAGCTCTAATTATATATCTGTTTTCACAGTTAACTGCTCGACAAATATCTTTTGTGTGAAAATGGCAAATATAATGTATTGTTCTGAAACACTATTTTGACTCATTAAGTTTCACAATTACATCTAAATAATCAAAATTATTGCATTGAAGCATTCAATTTTTCAAATATCGGTTTCACATATCCGCCAAACTCATTCATAAAAGAATGCTTTAAGAAAAGGAGAATTGTTAAATGTATTTATTGAATATGAAAATTTCTGCATCAGTGAGACATGAAGATTATGTCGCCTTAAACCAGACATAAGAACATTTGATTCACGAGACAACTAAACCCATAAATAATAATTTACAATGTATTTAATGGTGTAACAGAAAAATGTTTAAAACGAATTATGGACTGGAAAAGTGCAATATTTGAGATTAAGGGTGTTACGAAAGAAAAAAATACTATTTGTATCGTACTTTAGTTATATAAAAAAAAAACATCAGTGTCACTGTTTTTGGAAAATTTCACCAAAGTCATTAGGATACGGTATTTGGATAACCACTAGATGTGCTAAAATAAGTCATGTCTAGTTGAATTAGATTGTAATCAACAAGTTGCAAAGCTTAGGAGTCAAAAATAAAATGCATTGTATTACAACGGTTAACATGGTTAAGTGGAGTTCGTTTGATTCCATATGCAATTTTCTGTACCGCTTTCTTATTAACTTATATTTTTTTTAAGCTTGTTTCGGTCTGGTTTTTGTTGTTATATCTTATTCTGTTGCCTTTAAACTAAGGTTTCTCCAAGGTTTATTTTCACATGACAAACGATAGAAAATTGTCAAATTAAGCAAAATTTCATTGAAAATCATTATAATTTAAATTCATTATATAGTGATCAAATTTGTTAATATTAACAATACGAAAAATTTACATGTATTTTTAAGTAGTGATATTTCGGGGTCACGATTTCGAGTTTGTATTTATAAAAACTATTGTAATGTTATTTCAATGTCAGCATGGCAAGAAGACAATATATCAACATAGTTTTTTCCTTCTTCACTCAGTGTTTACTCGTGAAATATAGTATAATTACTATTTGTAGTTATGTTCTAATTCAGCTCCTATCTTGAGTAAAGCCAGTTTGGCATCTACTTGTGAAATTAAATTTCTATAAGAATAATATTAATTGAAACATGCTTTTTCAAAGAGTAGCATTAACAGATAAAATCAATTACACATTAATTGCCTTATTATAAACGTTTAGTGGTATTTATTTCTGGAGTATCATTTACTGCATTTTTTACAATAATTTTTAAATAATAATGTATAATGATCTGCAATTTTTAAATCAGCACTTGATATGAAAAATGCGTAATCAAGGAATGACTGACGTTTTTTTTTCTTTCAAAAAATGTCAAGGGTATATTACAAATTCTTAAAAGAGGTCGAAAACAATTATACATCTGTTAAAGTAATTTCTAAATTTTCGATGCTGATTCACGTTTGAAGGTCATATAAGACAACACTGTTAGAATTATATCTATCATTTTACAGCGTTCAGTATGATAAAAAAAGTTAACTAATATATTCAATATCACAAAAGTGATACAAAACAATTAAGTACTATGATAGTCTTTGAAATGTTGAGCACTTGTATCTTTAAAGTAAGAATGATCGAGGGTTCATTATACAATTTTATAGTCATGTTTAAAACGTATATCGTAAATTGATCATCATTAAGATGGGACATTGTTAAAAGTTAAAGTAAAATAATATATAATAAAGTGACTATAGCTTGAATGTTCCCTTTCAATTGTCAAAATAAGGTTTGAAAAAAATTTCAATTATTTTTAATAACTCCATATATACAGGAACATACATAGTAACGAACGAGAAGACGGCTTCCGCAAACCCCCCAAAAATGTAACATAAAATCTATTATTCAAGAATCTAACCCCTTAAACCAATTAAAACGGGATGAGAAATTAAATCAAACTGTCGTTCGTATGGCAGAAAAATATTGAAACAATGCATTATTCTTGATCATTCTATACAAGAGCAACTGATCTATGAGTTAATTGTAAATTCTATCCAGAATATAACACTATAAAATGTCAAATATAACAATGGGTAAAAAATTAAACTTAAATTTTTGCTAAATTGTATACGTTTTAAGAATTCAATTACACCCAGACACCGGTCCTCTATAAGGCAACTGCCCTTCATTGCTAAATGATCAAAAGACTTAATTAAATACTTACAATATTTATCTGGAAGACAATATATAATTTCCGTCTGTTGTCATTTATTGTTCAAAGGTCTTGCAATGTAACAAATTTGTAACATATTTTAAGCAAACGATATGAATATAATATTGCCCTGTCCCTTTGACTTTAGCTATCTCATCTAAATGTCGAAGTTGATATCTTTGAAATGTTTAAAAAAATCAGATGTCCGGTATGATCATCTGATATGACTTCTGAGGAGCCAATGGACTAAAAAATAACGACTAAAGGAAGGCGTTAAAACTCTTATCAATCGGTGAAAGGTCAGCAGTAAATTATCAATCAATTATAACAGGACAGCTGTTCAATTATGCACTCACATACAGGCTTTTTATATTTCCGCAGCTTTAATTGCAATTTTTAATAATTTTTGAGTGGTGGTCATTGCGTTTTAGGTCAAATGTTTCATGTCTGTAACAGTCTTTGATTGAAAAAAGATATGGACTTAAAACAATTAGATTATGCAACTAGCTAAAATTGAGAATGGAAATGGGGAATGTGTCAAAGAGACAACAACCCGACCATAGACTTGACCAATGGGTCTCTTCATTGCAGCAAGAAATTCCCGCACCCGGAGGAGTCCTTCAGCTGGCCCCTAAACAAATATGTATACTAGTTCAGTGATAATAGACGTCATACTAAACTCCGAATTATGTCTATATAAGCTATGATTTAATGCTTATGCTGAATGTTTGGTACACATATGTTACTACTTAAAAATTGGAGGATGACAACATCATCTAAAGTAAAAATCATTTCAGTTATCAGATATCATTTATTTAAGACTTGTCCTTCATTGGAACTTAAAGTAAAAGATCTGGTCCTACAAAGCACACCTTAAATGTCCTTAAATAATGATTGGAATCGGAATTTATGAGAAATGTAACGAATGTAGTTTTGATTAATTGATGTTTTACAAACTTGACAGGATGCACATGATTTCATATTATTCAAAAAACAACCACCGTTTCACCACACGAAGCATCATTGTTTCAGCAGAAATCGTTTGAATGTTGAAACACGTAATCGGAAATTTGACAGAGATACATATGTTTACATAAAATCTTGCTGAAAAAATATTTTTAATGTGTTACAAATAAGTCAATCGTATCCACCATGTAAACAGTTATTTGGTACATGAACATAATAGACGGAATATTTTATTGTAATTGACTTGCCGTTTGAACGAAGAACATTCATTGGTATGGTATCATATATATTTATTGTTCAACTTTGAATGTTTATTTTTCTTCAATTCAGCATCACTTATCACAAAAAAAATTGAGAAAAAATAATTTGTAACTTATACTGAACAGCTAGTATAATTAGGGCCCGCCTAGTGGCAGGTCGCCCTATAGTGATCAATATGTCCGTATGTCCGTAAAAAAATATGCCCTCTCACTATCTAGATAATGATGTTTAGTTTTGACAAAAAGAGATCCTGTCTTCCGCAATACTGATAAACTGAAACTAAACTATTTTTTTAAGTGCGTTTGTAACCGTACTTTGTGCTCTTCCACTTATAGAGACGGAAAATAGACAGATAGTGTTGAATATTCTCAGACTTATACCCCTTTCATTCATATTTATTCATTAATCGATTGTACTTAATTTTGTGCAAAGTTCAAACTCGAGTGGTTTGGAGTGCTGTCTATTGAACTTTTTTTTAAATGCTTAGTCTGGAGCGTATACTTGATGAAAGGTTGTTGATGTAGAAACACTTGTGAATTTCCCTATAATTTGTACCTTATGTCTATGTTGCCATCAAAACGTCGATGTCAATGAACTCGGGTAACAGTCACCGGGAACCAGTGTTTTTGCTTAAGGTGGTACCTAACACTACAGGGAGATAACTCTGTAAAGTCAGCTTAAATAAAACGTTTAAATTACGTTGTGTTGTAAAGGGAATACTAAGCTTTTCAACGATTCAAATTGGTGTTTGTCAAACTGCTATATAACCAGTGTATTTTTCTGACAAAACAGTTGGTTCAAAATTTTCAATATTTTTATATTTTTGTCAAAGGGTCAAAGTATAAATACTACAACTGTTAAAATTTTATGAAAATTAAACGAGCCAAATTACTTTTAGGGAAAGTGTTGGGTACCACCTTAAAAGTGTAGGTTTTCTGTTAATTTTCGTAACACAAGGTAAATTTAAGGTTACTCGTGACATCTTAAACTTGTTTGTTTTAGGTCTTTTGGGGTTTTTGATTTACTCACAGAAAACAATGATTTCTACTAATATATATAGAAAAGACTTTCATAAATTAAAAAAGGGACAAAGAAATTTGTCATTGTCTAGTATTATAAGTTTCATAAATTATGTTTTACTTTTGTTTTATTCTGCTAACAATTTAAAAGATTGTTTGTAATATTTTCTCCATCGTCATATCAGGGTTTAACTTATCGAATTTACATTTTAAACCTTTTTACCCCCTGATTTGTGTGTTTTTATGTTGTCGATGTTTGCTTGAAGAAGGCGAACAGAAAAAAATAAGTAGAACATTTTTAAACGAAAATAAAATTTTACAGCAAAACAAAAACCAAGAGAGAAAACAAGAGAGTCACGAAGTTTGAACAGAACACAAGCTTCATTGTAATGTTTGAATTTCTTAATGAAGTTATACGTACGTAGATGTTTTGAATCTGTTTATATCATTACTTGGTTGGCTTACTGACATGAATATATTTTATTTGGTTCAATTTGACTTTTCACAAGTTAAAATAAATATCTCCTTTGCCAATGTAAATGATTGAGTATTTATGTATCTCTTTATGACTTTTTCTAATAAAAACAAATAACAGTAACAGATGACCTTGGTGTTGGATTTTATTGTAACAAGACTCTGAGAGAAAACAGGATGACCGCGGTCGTCTTCGCGCGTGAGGATATAACACTCAGACTTATTTTATCTTCATCCTAAAAGAGTCAGATGTTTGTGAGTAAGTCGGTGGAGTTTACTCCTTAATCAACTCATTCAAAACATATTTCTGGCTAAAATCTTATTCTAAGTATACAATTTTCATCAAAAAACTTTTTTTAAACACTTTATACAGTTCTACGTACATAGTACAAACTATTGTATCGTATACAGATATATCCGAGCAAAATATCTTACAGATCAGAATGCAACTTCAAAGCAAGGGCTGAAGCTCATAAACTCGGCAATCAAACGCAGGACTTCGGGAAAGTCCGGAATGCCGACAACCTTGCTTCGGAAGTTGATCGGAATGCACAGGCACTACATAATCTGATGTCTACATGTTGAATCTCATGTTTACATATTACAGCATTTAATTCACATGTTTGTAAAATTGGTGCAGATTATATTCTATAATTTGTATGATTTTAACAAAAAGAGGTAGACTGCAAACTATCGAAGTTAACTGCAGATACTATCATATTTTGATGATTCTATTAAATCGCAATTATGGTATCTGTAAATAGATTACGTAACGATTGTGAAGAAATTAAATTTTTTACATGGCATGAAACGCAAATGTTTTGCCTTTAACATTTCCAAATTACCTTAATGGAAATACCAGTTGTTGCAGTTATAATTTGTCATAAAACTATTTCCGATTACAATCCACACTATGTAAATTGTTTTGAAATAACAAATCATTATATCTTAAGCAAAAATCAAAAATATAAACATACATTTTATATATAAAATTTGAAAAAAAGTGGTCTAGACGGAGTATCTTTACCGGAAAGACTGAAACTTTGGTGCAAACGTCATCAACATAAACACAGACGTGTTGCACTCGTAATGTTGCCTCGTGTATTATATTCGTTTGTGAATCATCTACACATGCGCCTAATATGGATTTAATAAAACACACTATTAATCTACAATAAACTAATGTATGGGAAGATCAATATTTTATAACAGTTTCTTTATGTATACTCAATATAACAGTACTCTTCTTTAAAAAAATAGTATGTGGTAAAATATCTTGCATCCGAGCCAACTGTCCTGGAGTATTATATGTTTTAAGTGCTCCATCTGCATCGTCTTGCATACAACACTTGCTCTAGAAAAAAAAAGCCGTCAAGAGAACAAGAGGAAAACGTTTTTCGGTATTTATTAGGAGAAAAGATAAATGCGACGATGGTTTCTGGAACTTGGTATGATACACCGCCTTAGTGAAGTTTCTGTAAATTGCTCAGTTTCAAACAATATTCAGATCCCTTTCGATCAAGCAAAATCTTGCTATAATTAATTCAGTATTTAGAAATGGCGAACGGTGTAGATACCAGGTGCTAATATTCGGTTTTGAGCGTTCCCGATTAAGGTAAATTCAGAAAAAAAGGTTACGACGCGTGCAATTTATTAGTTTTTTTTCTTCTAAAGTTCATTTCTATATTTCGATACCTCTATTTCAGGACTACCAGTCAACAAAAAGCAACCTGCAACTACAAACAAACAGAGTGAGAAAACATTAAATAAATGAAAACAAGTTGAGACAATAATGTCTGCACATACAAAATTATACTTAAATAATGGAAAAGAAAAAGGGGGAGGAGGGCTCAACGCACTAAGCGAATGAGATTTCTACCCTATCGTTTCCGTTCGAAGTAAAGAAACATTTTCATGCTACCGCAATATGATTCCTAAAGGTCAAGTAGACTTTTCGTCTTAGTACCTTTTAAAAGTGCATTGCAAAAATAACACCCCCGTAAAAAAATAACGAGAATTTATCCATAATAAATCCATAAACAGTATTATAGATAACTAACATTATAAACATTGATTGAATAATGTCAACATCTGTTACGTTGTTGTGTATAACTCATATTGGTATATAACACGTTAAAAATATCTCGAATTCAATGGCTATTAAATAGTGGTAAGTACTTATTCTGATTACATTTTTTTTTTTATAAAATTTGCTTAATTATTTTTCCTCGGTCAAAGTGCGTAAGTTCACTGACTTGGTGAGTAGACCCCCACTTGTAAAATGTCAATAGTTAAAGACAACCTTCTCAGTTATTACAATCAATGAAAGTTCAAAAGATTTTTGGGTTTTATTTGCATATGTTTAATCATATTAGACAGTTAAAAGTTATTGATGGTCAAAAATCATAATTCCTATTGAATATTTTAACCTTATGATCATATGTCAAAGGGTTAACATGGCCGCCATCAATGTCAACAATTGTAACATATACAGTTCATCATCTGTTCAAAAAAAAAGTTACAAGTTCAGTCTTAAAAAAATCAAGTATATTTCTTCCTGTATGTCCATTTTATACTACATAAGCAATTTTAAACTTTAAGTTGACTTGTTACATGTAAATTTGAAAATATAATATATTTAATAACTGGAAGTTTTAAATTGTGCATTCTAAAAATGAAGGCTCACAAAAGTCAGTACAAATCAGCTGTCAACCATGTCTTACGTGGTATGGGATTTCGATTTTCTCATTAATGTACAAATTCAGTACCGTACAAGATAGACTGGTCTCTGACCGTTATTTTAGGAGTTTGACAATTGTACCTAGACTGGTACACGGCCATTATTCTACCAGTTTGACCACTTGTATATCCAAACGTAGACTGAATATTTTACCGAGGGAGGTCACGGAACCAAGCATTTACATTTATAAAAATAAGTAGATGTGGTATGTTTGCTAATGCAACAACAATACCTGTCCCAACTTGTCAAGTCAGGAGCCTTTGACTTTTGATAGTCTTGTAGGATTTTTGTCGAGACACGACTTTAGCCGAAAAAGCGAGACATAGCGAATTTCGGTAATATTTGGTATCATTTATTTTGCAGTTAGGAAAAATAGTGTCAAAAATCATAAGGCATCTTGCTTAGTGATTTTGGGGAATTAATTGGTTGACAATTATTCCATGCATAATCAGGACAAGAACAAATTAAACAATTCATTTATAAGCAGGTACCGCTTAACGAGTCTTGATGGTTAGAGAGCGGGACATTTTAATTGACATTGTCAAACAAGAGAGTATACGATAGGGACAGAAAAGGGTATGTCAGAGCTTTATGAATATGTTTGAAGCAAGATCACACGAAATATCAGACGGAAAACATCAGTCATTTGTGTGGGTACTTTATGTTGAAAGAAACACCATAATGCTGGCTCAGCTATCTCGAATAGATGATTTGATCAGGTCATTTAGCAATACTTTCGTTAGTTGTGGCAAATGTCAGATATAAAAATGTCTTAATTTGTATTACTTTTAGCATATATTGTTTGATATATTATCACGAAAAATATTTTCTTAAATCATAGTGAAACATATTTTTGAAAAGATGCTATTATGATTAAGAAAATTTCTCGATGATTAGAAAATTACATAATCTTAAAAAGAAAATAAACTATTAGAAACTGGATCAAAGTATAAATAAATGAAGTTACATAAAGACTGGAAGGATACCAAAGCCCCTGCTACTAAACTAACATAAGGTGTAAGATTTTATCATTTTTGATTTACTATAACAAAACACGAATGAAATATGGTTTGACATTGAAAGTACAATAAACAAGAGTAGATACATTATGTATATCATTTCAGATTATCTAAATTACATAATAATTGTAGGTATTATGTTTTGTGTCGATGTTACCGCAGCAAATAGATGAAACACCAGACGATACATCGATCGTCTGTGGCTGTACTGCACGTGATGAACGTTGTACACTCGTACCGATGCTGATAATGATTGTTGGTTTGGTGTTCATGGTTGTGGGATTTGCAGTACCACGTGGCTATGACTTCGATCCAAATAAACCAGCCCGTGAAATGGAAGCAATTGAGAACTTTTACATTACCTTAGGATATCATTTAGACATTTGTATCACGGTGGGTATGGGGTTCATCGCATTAGGAGGAATGATTGTTTCAACTTTGATGTTACAAGAAGCATTCTGCAACAACGAAGATGATGACGAATCGTACACTGAATATTTAAATTTGGCTAACTATTCTAATTATGGAACCTCTGTGACAAACGAACACTCACATAATATTCAAAATTCTCGTTGAATTATGAAACAAAAGTAAATAAAATAAGACAATTCCTGAGCAGTAACTTCACTGTGTTTTCTAAACGATACAAACAACTTTGGTGTATTTAAAGACATCTGAATTATCGACATCCAGCTGCATTTTCGGACTATTACATAAACCTGTACAGTGTAGAGGAATGCAGAATTGCAACTTATTTAGTGTTAACAAATTAAACAGCTACACCCTTCAAACGTACCAGACATACAGATGTTCTTCTTACGTTTTTCTGCTCATCACTTCACAATACTATTACGTCAATATTTAGTTTAGAATTACTGCAAAAAATGATATGGAAGCTCTAATACAAATCTTATCGATTCAAGACGAAGTAAAAACATTAAAGACAATCTTTCAAATCTCATGAGCTATATGCAACTTGAAATTATTGTCTAAAAGTAAACAAAAACAAAAACAAAACTGATAAAAAAAGCGTTGAGTTGATTTTGTTTCCCTAAAAATGCAAGTATTTCACTTTCTGAAGTAAAAACATAAAAGATAATCTTGGCAGATCAAATGAACTATATGCACTTTCTTTTATTGTAAAAATTGAACAGAAAGAAAAAAACAATACAAAACAGATAAAGAACATATTTTCAAACCGTTGAGTAGATGAAAAGATTTTGTTTCCCTAAAAATGCAAGTATTTCAGTTTCTGAAGTAAAAACATAAAAGAAAATATTGGCAAATCAAATGAACTATATGCACTTTGTGTTGTTGTCAAAAATTGAACAGAAAGAAAAAGCCAAAACAAAACAGATAAAAAAACAATAGTTACAGAAGATGCAAGTAGTTCCGTATCTGTAACCTTGACATTAAGTATTACTGTATCTGTATGTAAAGGCCAATTTCTTGTTTTGAATTTCGTTTTGCTAATTTATTGTTTTTTTTATGAAACTAACCTAGGTACATTGGTTACTTTCCCCATCATATTTTTCCCTGAAAATTGAGAAACGTGTCACGACAATTTTGAACCCTTTAATTTTGAATTGACTTATATATTTCATTGACTTATTTGACGAATATGAGCACGTCACAGAAGGAAGAACCCAGTCTATTAATAGAATTTGAAAGTGTGGACACAGATAAGGTTGGCAGCAAAATAGATCAAAATGTAATTTTGAAAAGTGTGGACACAGAGTTAGGAGATTTTGTACAAACAGAATCAAATATGGATAAGAACTTTGAAACAAATAAAACGGATGAACAGGAATCACAGAAGACCTCAGAGGCGACAGGCGGAGCTAGGCCAAGAAAGTATACCGATAAAGGTAAAGAATTTAGTGAAGAACAAATAAACAAATCCTATGACGGATTAAAAAGATTAAGTGAAAAAATAATAAGACTGATTTCTGATAACGAAACATTCGAGACAATAAGATTGCGCTATGGAAATTGGATGCAGGAATATGAACATTTCATATCCAACATAGAATTCATTTTGATAAACTTAATGCCCTTGAGCAGGAAGATTATATGAAAATTCATACTACAAGAGATACTTTTCTAATGAACAGTCAATTCAAGATTCAAGAATATCTCAATGCAAATCCAGTGAAAGTGCAGGCAAGTGTTCATGGGAGATCAGTAAGAAGCGCGGGTAGCTCGTCCGTATCTTCAAAACGACTTGAAGTCGAGGAAAAAAGGATTGAGCTTGAGGCAAAACGACAAGCAATGAAACGTAAGCGAGAACTTGAAATGGCAAAAACGGCATTACAGTTAGATGAAGATGAACTTCAAATGCAAACTGAAATAGCTGTAGCTGATGCAAAAGCTATTATATACGACAATTTTGAAAAGGGTGAAATTGACCATGTTGAAACTCCAAAAGTAAAACTTGAAAATGTTGAATTGAAATCAAAACCTTTGCAAAGTACAGTACAGCCAGCTATCGAAACAGCAATTTTAGATCCGATGGCAAAAGTATTTCAACCAGTTGAAAAGAAATCAGATATTTTGAAGGAAACAAGTAAGTTAGATTTCGTGAATCTACCGTCCGTCAACATGATCAAAAACAATATTAAACTTCCGAAAGAGAATGTTCATGAATCATACGGACCAACTCAAAGTGACGATATAACATCTGCGCCAATTCAAAATTCGGCTATAAATACTAACAGTAGTGTAGAAACAGCCTTTCAAAGTATGGTGCAGCATTTGAGAAAACCGACACCGGAAATAAGGAAATTTAGCGGAAATCCATTGGAATATAGGAAGTTTTTAAGACAATTTGAATCAAAGGTTGTTTTGAACTGTGAACAAGATGATGAGAAGATGAATTACCTCGAGCAGCTGACATTTGGAGAAGCACATAAGGTAGTATCTAGTTACAGTCACCTGCCAGGCGATAGAGCATATAAGGCATCAATGCATCATCTTGAAGAGCGATATGGTGATACAGACGTGATGGCCTCAGCCTTTATTAAAAAGGCTTTGGATTGGCCTAATATTAAATCAGGAGATATTCAATCCTTGGACGAATTTGCATTGTTTTTGGTTAAATGTCAGTATGGCACGGAGAGTATGGAAGCCGGAAGTGTTTTAGAGTATTCTGAAAATATCAAACGTCTGATGTCAAAATTGCCCTTCCATATGCATGATCGCTGGAGAAATGTTGTTTTTCGTGTAAAGGATTCACATAGAACAGTTAAGTTTAATGACTTTGTGAACTTTGTAAAAGCAGAAGCCAAGAAAGCTACAGATCCGACATATGGCAACATTGCCATGAATTATTCAAATTCTAGAAATACGAATCAACAGCGACAACATGGACAAAAGGTTTCAAATGTATGTGATGTGGCAAAAAAGGCACCTAGTACTGAGATGCGCTGTTCCTATTGTGAAGGTACACATGCTTTAGACAAATGTAAACGACTTACAGCTCGTCCGCGTGAAGACCGAATTGCTTACTTGAAATCTAAGGGATATTGTTTTGGTTGTCTTAAGAAAGGCCATATGAGTAATAAATGCAATAGGAGACTCAAATGCTCAATATGTGCGCGACTTCATCCAACTATACTTCATATTGACAATCAAATTAACAAACAATCATCGTCACAGCAAGAGCCATCTGTTAAAAAGGATGATCCTCAAATACCCACAAATCATGAAGGCACACAGCCAGTTGTAGTTAGCTCCATTAGTAGTGATAAAGGGGCTGGTGATGTGAATTGTGCTATGGCAATTATCCCTGTGCGAGTTAAATTGAACAATAGATCCCAGAGTGTCGAGACTTATGCTTTCTTCGACTCAGGCAGTAGCATAACATTTTGTAGCCAGAAGTTAATGCAACAACTTGGAGCTAATGGAAAGAAAACTCAGATAACTATAAGTACAATGGGAAACACACAAACTATTAATACATGTGCAATTAATGGCCTTCAAGTGTCTAGTCTGTCAATGGAACACATGGTGGATTTGCCTAAAGTATATACTAAGGAAAACCTGCCCGTATCAAAGGAGCATATTCCTACTCAAAGAGAAATCAAGAAATGGACTCATTTGGAATCAGTGGATATCCCAGAGATTGATGCGGACATAGGAATTATGATAGGTAACAACGTACCGGATGCTTATACACCGTTTAACGTATGCACGGGACCGAGCGGCTCCCCACATGCCACAAACACGAGACTTGGATGGATATTATGGAACGTTATAAGAGACAGTTCAAGCTTTGAAGTGAATAGAGTTCATATGCAAAATGAAGGATGTGATGAAACACAGTTGAACTTATTAATGCAGAGCATTAACTTAGACTTTCCAGAACGAATGAACGAAGACAAAAGAGAGAATTCTATTGATGATAAAACATTCATGCAGCAAGTTGAGAGCTCTATACATTTAGAAAATCAGCACTACTGCATAGCACTTCCGTTTCGAGACCAGCATGTTGTTTTTCCGAATAATTCAGTACAAGGCATAAAAAGGCTAAATGGACTCCGACACAAGTTTGCCAAGAACGATAACTTCAAACAACAGTACTGTGATTTCATGTCAAAGATAATTGAGAAAGGCTATGCAGAACCTGTACCTACTGAAGATGTAGATAGAAATGATGGCAAAGTTTGGTACCTACCGGACCATGGAGTTTACCATGCGAAAAAACAGGACAAAATACGAGTTGTTTTCGTTTGTTCTGTAAAATACATGGGCATTTCTTTGAATAGTCAGCTATTACAGGGTCCAAACCTTGCTAACAATCTTTTAGGCGTACTTATCAGATTCCGACAGGATAAAATAGCAGTCTTAGGTGACATCGAATCAATGTTTTACCAGGTGAAGGTTCCAGTTGAGGACAGAGACTTTTTACGTTTCTACTGGTGGGAAAACGGAAATGTTGATACTGAACCTAAAGAATACAGGATGACAGTACATTTGTTTGGGGCTACTTCTTCACCGAGTTGTAGTAATTACGCTCTACAAAATACGGCAAAAGAAAACAAGGATAGATTTGATTCTTCAGTGATTGATACACTGACAAAGAACATGTATGTAGATGATTGTTTGAGTTCTACCGATACAGAAGAAAGTGCTATATCGCTTATTAAGAATGTAACTGAATTGTGCAAAGAAGGCGGATTCAATATGACTAAATGGACAAGTAACAGTCAAAATGTTGTGCAATCCATACATGAAAAGGATTGCGCAAGAAATATAGAGGAATGGAATTGTGGAGATGATAGTCTCACCGACCGTGCACTTGGAGTGTATTGGTATATAAAAGATGACAAACTTGGATTTCACATAAACATTAAAGAAAAACCGTCAACAAGACGCGGAATTCTCAGCATAGTCAGCTCAATCTATGACCCTATTGGTATCGTTTCTCCGTTTGTATTGACAGCCAAATCTATACTACAAGGATTGTGTAAGAAAGAAATTGGATGGGATGAAGAAATTCCCAACAGCGAACTTTCGTCATGGAACAAATGGCTCAGTCAGCTTAAGGGATTGGAAAACATTAAAATAGATAGATGATACAAGCCTCAACACTTCAAGTCTATTGTTTCATGCCAACTACATTGTTTTGCAGACGCAAGTGACAAAGGTTATGGTTGTGTATTTTACATACGGTTAGTCGATGAAGAAGGTAGTATACAGTGTTCCTTTTTGTTAGGAAAATCGAGAGTAGCACCGCTTAAATCGATGACTATTCCGAGGATGGAACTGACAGCTGCTACTAGTGCCGTTAGGCTTGGAAACATGATTATAAGAGAGATAGAATACTCATTTGATGACATTTATTACTATTCAGACAGTATGTCAGTACTTCGATATATAGCAAACTCAAAGACACGTTTTCACACTTTTGTAGCCAATCGTTTGGCTGTTATTCACGAAGCAACTAAAGTAAATCAATGGCACTACGTAGGCACAAAAGAAAACCCGGCTGATTTAGCTTCGAGAGGAGCGACTATTGAACAATTTAACAGAAATCCACAATGGCTTCGTGGGCCAGATTTCTTATGGAATAAAGACATTAAATTCCCACAGTGTACCGAGGACACTAGTTTTATCGGCAATGATCCAGAAATTAAGAAACCAGTGGCTGTTTGCACTGTAGAATCATTTGAAGGAATGAAACGTCTTATTTCTTACTTTTCGAATTGGGAACGCTTAGTCACCATAGCAGCACGGTTCGTACTTGCAGCCAATCACTTTAGAAGTGTTAAAGACAGTATTGAAATCGATGGAAACGGAAAAACGAGTATGAAGATGTCTGATACGCTTACGACAAGTATAGTTGAGTGTACAGAGAGGTCCTTGATTAGTTATGTGCAACATAAACACTTTAATGATGATATACAGACTCTTGAAAAGAAATGTCCTCTCAAAATTTCTTCTAAACTGAGCAATCTGGATCCATTTGTCGACAAAGATGGATTGCTTAGAGTTGGAGGACGATTGGAGCGATCGGATATTTCGTACGAATCAAAACACCCTATCGTCTTGCCTAAGGACTCACCGATATCAAGACTTATTATTGAGAACATTCATCGTTCAATTGGACATTTAGGAAAGAATTCAATCTTAGCCGTTCTTAGACAAAAATATTGGATTTTAGGAGCCAATTCTATTATTAAAGGCTTAGTGTCTAGATGCGTCAGATGTAAGAAATATCAAGGAACATGCTCAAAACAGAAAATGGCAAATCTTCCGAAAGAAAGACTTCAGGCTGATGATCCGCCTTTCACAAGAATTGGAATAGATTTCTTTGGACCCTTTGAGGTAAAGCAAGGAAGGAGTGTAGTTAAAAGATATGGTGTGATTTTCACATGCCTGACTATTAGGGCAATACACCTCGAATTGGCATATTCATTAGACACTGACTCTTGCATAAATGCTATAAGGAGATTTATTTCGAGAAGAGGAGTGCCAGTCTTTATAAGGACAGACAATGGAACAAACTTTGTTGGTTCAGAAAGGGAACTAGGAGAAGAAATAAAAAGATGGAACTTAAATCAAATACAGGAATTCATGATTCAGAAACGCATTCAGTGGGAATTTAATCCGCCGTCTGCATCACACTTTGGAGGAGTATGGGAACGCCTTATTAGATCAGTGCGTAAGGTATTCTATTCAGTCATGCACGAACAGAACATTCGACTAACTGATGAAGGACTTATGACTCTATTCTGTGAAGTAGAAAGTATTCTTAATGGACGTCCGATCACAGAAGCGTCAGATAGTATCACAGACTTAAATGTATTGACTCCGAATCACTTGATACTTCAACGTGCGGGTGAAAGCTTTCCACCTGGTGTGTTCTCTAAGACAGACAGCTATGTCAGAAGGCGATGGAGACAAATCCAGTATCTCGCTGATTTATTTTGGACTAGATGGCGAAAGGAATACTTACCTCTATTGCAGCGCAGAACAAAATGGACAAAACCGACAAGAAATATGAAAGTAGGAGACATAGTTCTCATTTCCGACAATGCACCGAGAAATTCGTGAAACCAGGCTCGTGTGATTGAACTAATCAAAGACAAGGACAATGTTTTTAGAATTGTCAAAGTGAAAACCGCAAATTCTGTGTTAACGAGACCAATTGCGAAACTGTGTCTTCTTGTAGAAAGTGACTAAAAACCCACAGCTGCCACCAAACTCGTGTTGATATGATAGACATTTATTGAACATTATGATATAATTGTCCTTTTGATTTGTTTTTGATAATTGCGTCCTAGGTAAGAACCCAATTTAGGGGCTGGTATGTAAAGGCCAATTTCTTGTTTTGAATTTCGTTTTGCTAATTTATTGATTTTTTATGAAACTAACCTAGGTACATTGGTTACTTTCCCCATCATATTTTTCCCTGAAAATTGAGAAACGTGTCACGACAATTTTGAACCCTTTAATTTTGAATTATATAGAAATATCAGAGTCAACAAATAAGTCAATGAATATTTCCCACTAATATCAGTCGTAAATGAATATAACACAATTCTCATCTTACTGTTTATACTTTGGATCCAGTCACTTCACTGTAACTTGGAATGTTTTGGAATAAACTTGAGGTGTGAATTGTGTTATATTCATTTACGACTGATATTAGTGGGAAATACTGTAACCTTGACATTAAATATTCCCGTATCTGTAACCTTAATATCCGTGTAACCTTGACATTACATTAGTTTTAGTTACATAAGGTTCTCTTTTTTTACTCATGTATAATCTAATTTGACTTTAAGTAGAAAACATAATCATAAAAATAACACAACTTAATGACAATTACATAACTTCAGTGTACATCTTAATGTATCATTTATTTTTAGAAATGTTTCAATTAACTTTTAATGAAAGTAAACCAAAATAAACTATGAATTATGTGCTTTTCTTATTTCTAATTAATTGTTTCCCTCGTGCAGTCGAGTCAAGGCTAAACGTACCATCTTTGACAATCATACAACATCTCTGTATTTTTATTTTGATATTTATTTATTTTGAGAAATAAGTTGTGCTTCATTTTGTCAAATCATTACTATGTCTAATATCTAAATGTCAATTATTGATAATCTAGAAAGTTGTTCAAGGGTAAAAACATGCACACAATAAGACGTATATACCATTAAGATCTGCACAAGACCTCATAAATCTCGTAACGTTTTTCTGTTTGACAAATAACCATATTTCAACAGAAGAAATACTGTCCAGTACAGGTAATTTCCTGTTTACTAAACTTTGAATTTTTCGAAAACCTAAGGATTTTCTTATCCCAGCTGGCTTGGATTACCTTAACCGTATTTGGCACATTTTTTTGGAATTTAGGATCCTCACTGAATGCTCTTCAATTTTGTACTTGTTTGACCCCATTATAGGTTAAGATATGGCCTTCAACACCGAACTTTGGCTATCACCGAACAGCAAAATATAAAGAGCCCCAAAAATTACTAGTGTAAAATCATTCAAACGGGAAAACCAACGGTCTTATCTATATAAAAACGAAAAACGAGAAACACTTATGAACTACATAAACAGACGACAACCATTGAACATTAGATTCCTGACTTATGACAGGTGCAAGCAATAGCAGCGGGATTGAACGTTATTAATCAATTTCTGAATGTAATTTTATAGTAGTCACATATCATCTGCCAGTGCTTTTGGTGTTTACGTATCTAAGGTGATACAATACTTAGTATGCAAGAACATGTTTACATAATGACGATTTTACTAACAGAGGTATCATACCTCCAAATATACATTCATCGAAAATAAACTCATCGTAGATACCAGGACTAAATTTAGTATATACTCATTCGTAGACGAAGATACAAAAGACTCATCAGTGACGCTCGAATCCAAAAAAGTTAAAAAGTCCAAATAAAATACGAAGTTGAAGAGGATTGAGGACCAAAATTCCTAAAAGTTTTGCCAAATACAGCTAAGGTAATCAATGCCTGAGATAGAAAAGCCTTAGTTTTTCAAAAAAATTGAAAAATTTGTAAACAGAATTTTAAGAGATGCTTATCCTTGGAATATGATCATCTGGATTGTTAGCAGGAAATCCCTATCCATATAATGGGTGATACATTACAGAAATTCAGAAGTTCTATTGTTGTATCCATCGACAAATAAAACCAAATATCAAAGGTGTATTGTCACTTTTGCCCTGGTCTAATACAGTTTCAAAAGTAACAACTATTCAAATACGTTACAGCGAATTCCATTGAGTGTGTAGCCATTGTCATTGTTAGGTTATGTAAACTACCCTACTTTAATAATTGACCAGTCCTACAGAAAACAAATCAATCTGTCTGTTGGACTATGCTACTTCGAAAGGAGGGCTAACAATAACTTCACAGTTCAGCTTACAAGCAAGTTAACCAAAGAAATTACCTTTGACTACACACTCAATGGAATCTGCTGTAACGTATTTAGAATTGACATTAAGAATTCAATGAAGACTCTGAAATAGCTATCTAAAAATACCAATATTGTAATCATACTGAAACCAACAGTATTCCAAATAGTATTTTATAATGTTAAACATTTATTTATTCAGTTTACCTTTTTGAAAAGTTTAGAAGCAATCATTTTCTTAATATTGCAATTTCTAATCTATATATAAAAGTGGATTTAAACAAGATAATTAAATGAAGAAATACAATTGCAAGTTTAAAAGAAGGTGGCAAACTTTAACCTTTTAAATGGGTCTAAGCTCCGTTTGAGTATCATTAAAGCACATCAAAAGACTTTTAAGGGTAGATTTTCTATGTGAATTTATAAACAAAGAAATTCTTGATAGTTTTCTTTTACCTTGTGGATACAGTTTATATTGAATAATTTTATATCAAAGCAAATAAGATACAAAAGTCAAGATGATGTCCACGTCACTCAAATTATTCTAAAACTACTTTTACTGACTGACTTCAAAGTAAAGTCAGAGGACACTCCTACAAATTTCTTAATCAAAATAAAATCAATCTGTCAAAATTTATAAATATGCTGATAGATAAAATGTATGCAAGTCGTGTTTTTACAAACTTCAGACGCTTTGGTTTACATTTCATTGATCTGTATTGCAGCTCTTAAATTATTGTGACTCCTATTACAATGATTTGTACAGACAGTTCAGAGGTACCGTGTTTATCTTATTGTTTCAGAAATAGATTTCAGGTAATTAGCTTTTAATAAACTTCCTAACATCGAAATTACTGGATTATAGTGTGTTACATGAATGCATGATATATTACCAACTCTTAAAGACTTCCTGGCAAAAAACATCACACTTTTACACTTTTTAAAATCATCTCTAAAACTTATGCAATCTGCAAATATCTATGTTTCGTTTATTTTTGCATATATTTGGAATGACTAACCAACAGGACCTTTCAAAGGGGCTTTCTAAACAATGAAATGGTTTTCAAACATAAACATATATATTGAATTAGAAGCATCAACAGTGGACAGATTTTATGGTTCGATATCCGGAAGAAGTATATGAACAAGAGGCTAAAATGATGTTAATCCAGTCTTCACTATTTCCAGGTGCACACACCTCCAATCTTGTTTTTCCAATGTCAGATCTAGTTGTTAGCAGGGTTCACTACAAATATGCAATATTAGGTCAATGTCAGAAAAATATAAACTTTTTTGTATGAGGCTAATGAAAAACTGGGGAAGGGCGAGGTTCTACCGAGTACAAAAAGTTTATATTTTTCTGACATTGACCTAATATTGCTTTTATACTGCAACTTACTTTAATGAATTGACAACTTTTTAAATCTTAACACAAATGTCAAAGTAATTTCATCCCTTAATGGACCCCTGATTGTGGAGAAAGTGTCCCATGAGGAAATTGACATTTATACAAAATAAAGCTTTGTTTCTATATTTAGGAAATAAACAAAACTAGTTGCACTACAAAACCAGTTATTACATCAAATGTACGGGAGGGGACATTTAGATGATCTGTATTTTTAGATAATTTGCATACTCTTATAAGATGAATATAATTTTCTTTGAATAACCTAAAAACATTGTATGTAGCATTCTATACTTGCGTTCCGTCTTGGGCTTTAAAAAATGACAAAAGCCACTCGGGTACAAATTTATATGCACTTTTAGTGCACTGTAGGCATTGCATGGTCGTAAATTAAGTAAAGATTTTTATGAATGACAGTAGTAGCACTGTGGTCTTTTGTAATAAAAACAATAGTATTGTATGTCATAAACTTAGATGACTTATTACCTGCCACCCTTATTATTGTGCAGATAAATTTATTAATTACCTTAGTACATTTATGAATGTACTTGGCAGCGAGCGGTGATTCCTGATTTTGTAGATAATGCACATAAAAGAATAGACATCTCTTTTTAGAATATTTTCGTTATTACGTTACCTTTAGTCATGCAGGGGTCACCTAAAATTGTCTTTTTCACACCTGGTGCATGTAAAGTATATGTGATGTGCTTGTCAGGGGTACCTGATTCTGTAAGATAAAAAATCAATTATGGACCACTAACATATGTTTTGTGGTTTACCATTGCATTTTAATGACCACGAAGAACAAACAACAAAATATATTTTGTCTTACCTGCTCTTCTTATGTAATACATACATCAAGTATGGTAATTGGATGCACCTTCAAACGTTAGATGTGACAATGTAATTGAACAAAAGACGGAGTTAAGTATTTCGACACTTATTGAAATGTAACATGCACCTTTATGAGTATTTGCAAGTTGATGTATGTAAGTGACAATTTAAGGAGACGGGAGATCATTAAGAACTAGTATCATTAAAATTTAAAAAGGCGGAATGAAGATGGACAAATTGAAACAACGTAAATTATGACACACTTTGATCATTGAAAATTCTTTACAGAGATGAAACATCTTCATAGACATAGATAACATCTTTCGGAACACAACCTATATGTTTAATGTATTGTTTTAATAATGCACTTCAAGTACAGTTGAATGGTAAATAATTAGAGCCAAATTACTAGTTGCACATAGTTTAATAGATCAAACGGCTGCACCAATACAGTATATTTTTTGATAGTTTTGTAACAGTGGTACAAGGAGCCGACAATTAATGTTATCTTTACAGCACGAGTTAATTTTAAGATCTTCAGATGAAAGCGAATTTATTAGTGTAGCTTTATTATGTTTCATAGATTATATACATACATGTCATTTAAGGTAATTAAGTATTGCTTCAAAGTAAACCGAGTTCCATATTTTCAGGTCAAAACAAAATTTATTTGGATATGCGTTTTTTATTATTCATTAATGTGACCTAGTTACTTAAGAGAGAGGTAACATTTCAAAGAATGATGAAAATACTTAAAGCAGGCTAAATGCACTTGCTTATGAAGAACTGTCTGAGTTTAGCTAGTAATTTGATTTAGCATTTAAAAAAACCACCAACCAAACACTATATGAATTGTATGCTTTCCTGAATTTACCGTCCAACACTTATACCAAATATATGAAAGCCAAATTAACGGATGCAATGGACCCGAAACATATGAGGAGTTAAATAACCAGAAGAGAACACCAATAATAGTCAAATAACACTATATCATAGAAAAGGTATTTAACCATACTATAATATTGAATACAAAAAAATTATAAAGAAAAAAAAAGAAAATTTGGAAAGATAATTCCTTAACTGACTTACTGTTTAAAATGAGACTACTATTATAGAAGTCTCAGTGATATAGTAGTCTCCGGTTTAAAAAATGCACCGCTAAAAGTTTTCTTAGATTACTATCGTGATTTGGAGTGAATAACTTTCCATAATGTATCCCTTTTTTTTGCGACAAACTGACTTGGAAACTATAATTCCATACGAATATTGCAACTGAACGATTTAAATTGTCAGATATTTTTATAAAGCTTACAGGGATTTATAGGAGTAATTCTCTCCGAATTTTGTTTTATCTTATATTTTGGGGACCTTTTAAATATACAAGCATCAGTCGTATATTCATCAACATTTGAATGCCTCAACTATTGACTCCGTAAGTTGGATATAAATTAAAACAAAAACATATTTTGTTTGTTTTTATTTACGTGCACTGGATCAATATTCTGACTTGTGGACTGTTAGGCCCAGTGGTGTTACCTGCTCTGGTATTTGATCGTTACCCAAGCTGGTAGAGTACAAGTCTAATGATCGATACCCATGCTTTGTAGACTTTTAGACGGCATCGTGCGCCCTGGAACTGGAACGATAATTGTGAACTGTTGTACTTACTGCTTGTATAGGCCGCTGAATCATTGAATCGATACCCATGCATGATGGGGGACTCTTAGTCCTGATGCGGCGGTATAATTCTCTGTGAGTCGGAATTAGCAATATAATTCTCTATGTCTTTTTTATAAATTCGCCGTCAGTCAATAATTTCCCCCAATGTATGACAAGGGTTGCAAATCGCTCAGGCAGGTTTTAACTAATATGTCGTTTTTTTCAGCGCAGGAGGATAAATATATAAATCCTTACGTTCTTGGCAAAAACTGAAACGTCATTGCGCAAGAAATCATGTTAATTTATTGTACTTTTTTTCTCTAATGGATTAGATTTGCGCTAACATTGATTGATTTAATATGACATTTTCTGAATGTTTTCGTTTGATGAACTTGTAATGAACAAAAGTTTAAAAAAAAAATCGCATATGTCTATTATTTCAAAGAATATATTTCAAAATGCAAAAATCATAAATGAGAAAAACATTTTCAGCATTCCAGTTTTGATTTTTTTCTTCGAATCTGACTCAATTTAGTTCATTCACAATTTATATATATAAATAAAGAAAAATCGTTTTATAACAAAGAGAGTATAATTTGTATAGCGTCTTTAAAAAAAAAAAAAAAAATATCAATCTTTAAAATTTTCAATACATGTATTACAGAATTTTATTGGAAAAGCAGATTTACGCAACAGGGTTATAATATCAAGAGATGGGAACACGATAACTGGATACAATTTTAATCATCGTATTTTCCCTCATTTCCAGTCTTTTTAATCCGAGTTTTACCGTAACCGTCAACACTCCGATTTATATACGTACTGGCAACGTACGTTAAACCACACACAGACGTAACGGTATACTAAAATAAAAAGATATATATTCGTATTAAACAGATAGCATTATCAAAATGTTTTACTTCCTTTTACTTCAAATAAAAAAAAGTAAGTAGCTTTAATTGATTCCATATATATTTATTTTCTCACCTTAGAAATTCAGATTATCTTTTAGAGACAAAAGTTGAGATGTATTGAAATGAAACTATGAAGAATCTTCAATCTTATAACAATTGAATTTTTAATGTGTAGTTATTCTCAATTAGTTTTGTATAAATAGAAATTATTCAATATTTTTCAGAAATATTCCAATGTACATATCGTGGTCGCCCCTAAAACATCTTATGCTGACCTGTATCACTTGACTTAAATAGCAGACGAGACGAAAGAAGACCTCATGTTGTGCTAGCTACATACACAACGGTCATGATATATCCTTCTGCATTCATGAATTACGATATTAAACATTTAATATTCTACTTTCACCGTTTGTCAGTCAAGTATTTTGATGTAAACAATTCATATGGTCATATTTTAAAAGAAATTTCTTTACACCTCACATATAAAGGTAAAGATTCACGCTTGTATTGTTACTTTTAAAAGGATTATCTGTGCCAAAAGATTAATGTTTTGAACATCAACATTTGTATCATCACATGTTTATGAATAATAAAATAAAAATGTCTGTAAACATTCATCGAACACTTCTCTGTTTATTTGGAGTTGTAATGTTTTCTTTAATCACAGGTAAACTTTGGTTTCAAAGTCTTCTTTTTCTGCTACTAGTATGCCAAAACTATTTTTGTAAGAATCACTTCTTTAAGCAGTGTATATTTACAAGGTGTCTGCTTCAGTTGCGCTAAAAACCTAAGAACTGTTCTCTTTTTATTTCTAATATTAAACTGATAAAATTATTATTTTTCAGAAAGTGCGTGTCCCTTTGGTACTTTCGGAACAATGTGTCAGTTTCGTTGCCATTGTAGGGAACCTCTAGATTGTGATAAAAACATCGGTAACTGTGAGTCTGGTTGCACAGGTCAATGGTCCGGTAGAAACTGCCAACAAGGTGAGAAGACTTTTATTATCCCGAACAAATATATAGAAAGCTTACTTGACTTGAATATCATCGTTACAGCTAGGATATAAAGATGAAACAATCAGGAAACCATCAACGACCAATATTTTGATACTTATCTATCATTTCTCCTGCATTTTTTTTTATGTGTGCTTTTTTGTGTAAGTAGTTAAGAAATAAAAACGGAATTGTGTTCAAGGCCTAGTGCTGTACAAGTTAACAATGATGAGATATTTAAAATTTTTGTAGTTATTTAGTGGGAAATTACATTGATTCTTGTAAGAGGTTAAGCCAGCTATAAAACCAGGGTTATCCCACATTTTCTACATAAGAAAATATCTGTACCAAGTCATGAATATGACAGTTGTTATCCGTTCGTTTGATTTGTTTGAGCTTTTCCATTTGATAAGGGACTTTCCATTTTGAACTTTCCTCGGAGTTCAGTATCAAGTTTTCTGATTTTACTTTTCATAATAACAAAGCTGAATTCATTTCAGAGAATGTGTCGTTTAACGCATCTACATCACACAAAGTAGGAATAGGATCAACACAATCGTGGTATGGTGTTGATGGTAATACTAGTACCTGTGCTATAACTACGGCTGGTGTTAATGGTTGGTGGATGGTCATGTTTGATAAACCACATACAATCAATACAATATATCTCAACGCAGGTATGATATTTTATTTTTAAAGAAAAACCGAAGACTTTGGAAATAAATTTATATCTACTAGAATAAAACATAAGCTTTGGTGACAATCTCAGGCAATACTACCCCCAGTGTAAATTACTCTTTTCAGGATAGGATCTGGTGTAGTGGTAAGCGCATGATGTTCGATTGATATTATAAAAATAAGGGCTGTTGTTCCGTCTCTCGAAATATTTGTGTACAGACGATTGAGGGTGCACATTTCTAAACATGTAAAGCATTGTTTGGTTAAACTATTCAGGCTTGATTGAAATAATATAAGAAATGGTATTGAAAGACAAAATACATATGTTTGTGGTTATAGAACATTTGCAGAAGTCATTAGTAAACAATTTATTTTATTGTTGTACACCAGTATGAAACATAATTAAAATGCCTGCCAGAATTCCTACAATTAAAAAAATATCGTCTGAAAGAATTTCTTGTACTCATTATTTCTATTTTTAACATTAGGTACAAACACCTCGTTATTTGATTGGCAGATCAAGGTTGGAGATGACGGTAACCTATTTACCATGGTGATATGTAGTGAGATCGAGTCTCATGGGTCTTCAGCGTCTGTGTTTTGTGACAGACCACAGAGAGGCCAATATTTAGCTGTGTTAAATAGACACGGACCTGTTGTTATTTGCGATCTTTCAGTTTATAGTAAGTTGTAAACTTTCCGGTTTTTTTTTCTTTCAAGAAACATAATACAGAACACATAGTAAAACAGGGGTATCCAGATTCCGCCTCAATGCAAATAAAAAATGAATTTCACATTTCAACTGGAACTCTAATTTGCGGTACTCACTTTAGATTCAAATGAAATAAAAATAGAAATAAAACAAAATGAATTACGATTCATGGTATTACTTTCTAAAACCATAGTCCGTTTTATAATGTATTGTACTCGAATTGATTTCGTTTATGTTTACTCTAAATTGTACTGCATGAGTAGGAAAACAAAATCAATGTAATAAACAGTTGAACGGCAAACGATTTAATGGCTTCTAAGGTCAAGACATTGGTCACGTGATAAAAGGTCAGAGTTTACGATTTTTGGTAAACGTGCACGCCTCGTGGTTTTTGGACTCGTATTGTCTTATTTGTACTCGTACATTGATAAAAACCAAAGAGTTCAATTCTAGATTGAATAAGCTTCCTTATTTTATATAATTATCATTAAAAAGTGTTGTAAAAATGTTATAAATTCACGAGTGAAGTGAAACTTTTTTTCTGAAAATTAGCGTAGGTCCACGGAAAATCCTTTATAATTCCTCAAATAGGTTTGGTAACGTGTTGAGGGGTATAAAATATGAAGTAAAACCATTTTTTGCTTCTTATAATACTTTATCAGATCACAAAAACCCCGGATACGCAATTGTGTCAGATTATTCGTTGCGAAGCGGAGATCAAAGGGAGATAACTCGGTACGCGCATCGTAGGATATTGCAAGTTCACAACAGTAAATTCGAGTAAAATTAATGATTGCAGATATATTTCGACAATTTCTTCAGTAAATTTTCAATTTTCCATGTTCCTCTACTGTTGTAACATTAAAATAGTCATGGGAAGGTTGAATATATGACATTTTTTTTCAAGTACTTACAGGTTATTGAACACTTCCAAAGAAGAAAATTCTGAACTTGGACTTATTGTATTTTCTCAAACACCCTTTTGGTAGATAGAAGGATACAAGAGGGGTTTATCAGTTGTCAGTAGAACCTGTGTTACAATAGAATTGAACTTTTCATTGCATGAAAGCAAACTGAATATGGAAACAAAGGAAATATAGTCTTTAAAATTGTGAACATTTATACTTTTGAATGAAAATAATATGAATTTGCAGTGGACAGAAGTACATGTACAATGCTTGTTTTATTGTACCTGCTTTAAGATACAGTGGTGGATCCCAGGGGTTCTGGTGACCTCTTTTATGGAAGATTAATGCATTTGAATTCAGGGATCATATAGTTAACTCTCCTTTTTATCCTTGGTTGAGAATACCACCACTTATGTTTAAAATTGTCTGGATTCACCCTGAGATAAGAACCTTTATAAGATGTACAAGTTATGTTGCTTGCCTTAATCAAGAGAAAATATCTGAACCCAAAGAACCAGAAAGGGATTTAGAACATAATAATCAACACAAAGATAACTGAGCAAAAGCTGTATTGCAACCTGATATCATGCAGTTCTCATCATAATTCCTATTATATGTATTATTTCAAATTTTGCTTTATTTTTCTTCTTCTTATATTTGAATTCAATAGTCCTGCAACCAACTGTTGAGTGTATTCAATTGAATTTTTGATTGAATAATAAGCTATAAAGCTGACCAGTAAATAAAGTTTGAAAATGCTTTGTTGAAATACAATAGTGGTATTATATCATAAAATATACTGAATCAACTTCAAATTTAATCCAAATTCATACTTACCTGCGCTAAAATGCATAATCAATTGAAAAACAAAAACCTGAGAACACTACAATGTATAACATAGAGATTGCACGGCCACTTCCCATGTTATAGTAGTCATAGACAAAAATAAAACTGACTTAAATTAAGTATGTTAATGTTTTTTTGTAAAAAGGACAACAATAAGATATTTATTATTCTGATATCAGAAATAATCTCATAGTATCAAATAAGAATGTCAGTTCTTTTAATTGAGATAATCAATTTAATCACATTATTTACTTTTATAAAAAAATCTCATGATATTATCTGTATTTACAATCATGGACTATATAAAAGCTTGTCAACATCTCACTTACTTCAAATGCTTTTAAAATTAACCTGTTAGTACTAAAATAAAAGAGATGTGGTATAAGATAAGATAAGATATTTTATTCCAATTAAAAAAGGCCATGAAGAGCAAAGTAATGTGTTACAATGATTTATATAATTGACACAATAATGTTGATATAAATCAGATAAACATGAATATAACCAACTCCATTCTTAGATTTTAAACCACAGCCAGACCAGGGCCACACATATATTAGAAAAAAAGGGTATAACAATTATATCTTCTATTATCATGATTATTAAACAGGCAAATATTCTCAAAGTCTTAATTAAAACAATATCTGTACTGTATTTATAGTTTTCTGAGTGCAAAACATTTATTTTAATTTGCAACATTTTTCAATATCTCTAGATTTTCTTGAATATGCCAATTAAATTTTGCACTTGTGCTAAACATTTCAAATTTTTTACAACTTATTATACTGTCATTTAATTCTTTTCTTTAAAAGTTATAAAGGGGAAACTGACATTTAAATATGGTATAATTGCCAATAAGATAACAGTCTAGAAACTTATCACCAGAGTCCAAGTACCTGTTAGCAGTGACAGTTAAATTACAAGTCACTTTACATACATCAGCAATGAATACATTCCATTGTTTTCAGGCAAATGAGGAAAATAAGAGTACCAATAGCTTTTGTCTTACTGCATGTACAAGAGAATAATAGAAATGATAATATAAATAAGGAATAATCAGAGACAAAAAAGACAGGACTTAGCCATTGGACTATATGTAAAGTATTCCCTTACTAATCCTTGGAGGAGCTGCTGTATACTTTATAGAAAAAAATATGTTGAGGATTTGGCCCCATCAATCAGGATTTTAGACATTTAATACATAATAATGTCAATTGCAATCTGCTCTATTTGTTCCAATGTATAATGAGTATAAAATTTTATACCTAGGGTGGGAATTAAATGTCTTAAATCCATGCATGTTTATTTACTCTATTGTTTTTTGTGTACATAAAATGTACATGTATATGAAATATATCAAATGCAAAAAAAAATGCTGTAATGTAAATATGGTAATTTGTAAACATCACATATTACACCCTCACTATTTAAAGACCTAGTAAAGGAAGTCCCTGCACCTCGCTAGACCAGTTTCTTAGACAAGATGTTTTATATAACTCTTGAAAGTATAACACGATAAAGGTTATTGCTAAGTATATATGTAACATCGACGTGCAATTAAGGTAAAGCAAACTGTCAAACATAAACAATCTACCACGTGTTTGTCGGCTGTATTTGAATTCAAAACGACCCATCAGGCCTTATTTATACGAATTTTTGCTAAAGCAGACAGCTAAATATGTCTGTTTACCTTATGAGGTCTGTAAAGAATGGATTTGGTGGTATGACTTGTGTATGCATGGAAATATTATGAAGAAAACATTGATTTTTACCGTAACTTTTGAATACACAACATTCCCAAGGTATCCCCACAAAACACATGGCTACTTTGTAACGATGGCTGGTAACGTATAGCCACTTTCTAACGGCAAATCTAATTGGATGATCTCCAAAGATCAATAATAAAATTGCTAATAAATGATTGGATATGAAATTGTGTCAGATTATAAATAGAGGAAAAAATGTAAACATTGAAATCCGCCATTTTGACGTAGGAAACAAACTAATTTTCAATCTTCGATTAAAGGACATTGCGCACATTGCCAGCGTATCATGCATAACCAGTCATCTGCAAATATATCTTTCAATATGTTTTTTACACTTACTTTTATATGTTTTAGTTAATTTAATGTTTTAATTTACTACAGAACGGGACATCGTTCTCAAAGATGCCGTAGACAAAATTATAGGTGGCGCTGTTTGTGGGCGTAAACCTTTTACATACGGGTCTTTTTTTTGTCGACAAATTGACCTTTAACTGTCAGATTCAGGCGTTTGCCTTCCAACTGTAAAATGCATTTCTCAATAATTTGCTATAGGCAAAATGTGGTAAAAGGTACAACGGTGTTTCAGAAGCATCAAGTCTATTCAGTTTTGACACAATGATGATTAAAGTGGTAGCTCACAATTTTTAGATTCGCAAGACCAGTAGTTCTTCTTTTATCCAAATTCTATTTGATTGGCGCAGTAGCAGCTTATTTAAAGTTTGGATTTGTTTTTTTTAGATCAAATTTATACAGTCGATCTTGTGGGCTTTAGAAAAGACAAATTTTCAGACTAAAATTCAGTATGAATGCGAGAAGTTATTTCAAATAAAAGCATGTCTTAATGTTAAATTGATCGATCTGGACAAAGAGAAAAAAGGGAAAGACACACTATTCCTAAAAAAAATCCTCAAAAACGGTAGAAAATAAATATACGAACCTATCCAAAAAATCTGGGGATAACTTAGATGCTTTGGATTGGTAATCAGTTACGGGACTGATGTTCCGGCATGTTCAACATTCCTGTGGTCATATTTTACACAGTTAATTTGTAATCAAGTCTAGATCTCGACGGTAAACATTCTTAGAAAGGATTAATTCTACAAAATAGTGCCCTTGTATTTATAGCTTCTTGCAAGCAACATGTAACCAAGGAATTCCTAATATCAAGAACTTTTCGTCCTGTAATAAAGTCCAATTTCTGATGAAATTTTCCTTTTCTAGTTTGTAGTAAATATAGCTTTGGACCAGGATGTGAGCGACAATGTTCATGTAAAGAGCCAAACGAACAGTGTGATATACTAACTGGGGCATGCTCATCCGGGTGTCGGACAGGTCGTCAAGGAGTAGACTGTCAGATAGGTTTGTATTGAATAGCTATAACAATCGGGTGCCTTCTAGTTATATATAGACTGTCAGCTTCGTTTTTTTTGTATCGAACAGTAGAAACATTCGGATGGCAGGCTGGTCGTCTAGGAATAAATGGACTGTCGTATAGGTTTTCATTGAATAGCAAAAGCAAAAACCATCCATTGAAGTTTAGCAATCTTAATATATGAAATTGAATTCTGGTCATCTGGATATCTGGTATCGTGACATTTTGCTTTGGAGAAGATTTATTAAAGAGCATGTTCGTAATGCAGTGTATTTTCTTTTTCTTTTTGCCTTGATTTGTCCTCGAGATTAAATAACAACAAGCAAATTCAAATTACTTTTGTCTTGTGTTACACAGACATGATAAAGATTTTTTTTAAAACATGCTTACTTGCAGTGGATTACAAAAAGGGGCGTATTATTGGATGCTGAGTTTTATTGATTTTGACGTACGAGGATGAATGTCATTTCTACCAATAATGCTGAATAATTTAACTTTGGTTTTAATTACAGAATGTCTTGGGTATTATGGTCCAGGTTGTTCCTATAACTGCGGTCATTGTTTAAATGGTACTACATGTGATTCTATGTCAGGATTCTGTCCAATGAACAATTGTGATCCTGGCTGGGAAGGAAGAACATGTCATAGAGGTAAAGTAAGAACATGTCATAGAGGTAAAGTAAGAACATGTCATAGAGGTAAAGTAAGAACAAAAGTAAGAACATGTCATAGAGGTAAAGGAAAAACATGTCATAGAGGTAAAGTAAGAATCGTCAGCTCATGGCAATAATAATGTAAAGCATGAAAGTAGCATGGAGATGTCAGTTCGAATATGACTCGGTAAAACATGGGCACATAAGGCCGTACCTATAATGGTTTAGTTTTAAATTGTGGCCTGGGTGGAGATTTGTCTCGTTGGCACTCATACCACATCTTTTGATATCTGTATAAATAAATCGGAATCCTCATGAACTCAAAGCAGGTATAGACCAAATTGTTTAATCAAATGGTCCTTTTGAAAAGTGTATTGCTTCAAACCATATTAAACTGTCTTCTGTAGGGAAATGAATACATATTTACTAGAATCAGATGTTTTAAGTTGTTTATTTTCTCCTGGTAAACATGTATGTCTGTTTCGGAATAAAGGTCATCGAAATGTTGATGGACCCTAATTAAAACAAGTAAGAGACTTATTTTGTCAATAATTTATACTTTATATTGGCACTGCAGAAGATAAATTAAAGGGTTTTATCAGACTGTTTATGTCGTGTTTACATATTGCCACGTGTATGCATACTATTTGTAATTGCAAGTATTGTAAGATTGGTACATTGTGCTATATAATTTTTGTATTCTTGTAAAGCTAATAAGCAAAGCTGTTTTTATCAGATTTTACACATGGCTCTTCTATAGATCTGTTACTCTAATGCTAGATAAGGAGAGGGTTAAGCGCTAAAATGATTAACCTCCATCACCACTTTAAATTTTTAATCCCAATTCAGGAGCCTGTACTTCAGTAGATGATGTTGGTTTATGTACGTCTTCCATATTTGTTTAAAGGAAGTAAAGAATCTGATCTACTCTTACATTGTTATGTTGTTGTTCTGGACACTTAATATATTTATATTATAACATTAAATTGATTTTTGTCGAGCCTTGGACTTAAGTAGAAAAAGCGAGACTAAGCGATCCTACATTCCGTCGTCGTCGTCGTCGGCGGCGGCGGCGTCCACAAATATTCACTCTGTGGTTAAAGTATTTGAAATTTTAATAACTTTCTTAAACTATACTGGATTTCTACCAAACTTGGACAGAAGCTTGTTTATGATCACAAGATAGTATCCAGAAGTAAATTTTGTAACAATAAAATTCCATTTTTTCCGTATTTTACTTATAAATGGACATAGTTTTATCTGCGGGGAAACATAACATTCACTCGGTGGTTAAAGTGTTTAGAATTTTAATAACTTTCTTAAACTATCCTGGGTTTGTACCAAACTTGGACAGAAGCTTGTTTATGATCATAAGATAGTATCCAGAAGTAAATTTTGTAAAAAAAAAAAATATTTTTTCCCGTATTTTACTTTTAAATGGAATTAGTTTTTCTGCGTGGAAACATTACATTCACTCTGTGGTTAAAGTTTTTAAAATTTTAATAACTTTCTTAAATTATCCTGGGTTTGTACCAAACTTGGACAGAAGCTTATTTATGTTCATAAGATAGTATCCAGAAGTAAATTTTGTAAAAAGATAACTTCATTTTTTTTCTGTATTTTACTTTTAAATGGACTTCCAGTTAACATTAAATACAGTCTGCAGTTAAAGTTTTCAAAACATTTATTAGATTCATCAACTATCCTAGATATTAACCAAACTTGGACAGAAGCTTCTTACAATCATAAGATAGTATCAAGAGGAATATTTTTATTGATTTTTTTCCTCATTGTTGTTAAGCCTGGGATTTACAGCAAAAGTAGGCGAGACACTGGGTTCCGCGGAACCCTTCAAATTTTTTTATTGTATTTTTTTTTTAATTTACTAATTCCAGAGTGCAAGACGGGTTTTTATGGATATAAGTGTAATAGCAGATGTGGGCACTGCAGCGATAACTTAATGTGCCATCATGCCAATGGAAGTTGTCCTAATGGATGCCAGGCTGGGTGGAATGGAAAAACCTGTATGGAAAGTATGATGTACAGTTTAATCGTAGAACTACATAATTTGCCATTAACTAATGAAACTGCTATGAACAATAGTTCCTTATTTTTTGGTTTAAATTTACTGTCTATAAAGTATACAGTTTAATTTTAGAGCTCTGCTTATTGTGAATCGACTACCTATGAATGTTTTGTACAATAATTTGATAGTTTTAAATTACTGTCCATTTCTTATATTGAACAGATTTAATCCTATTGAAATGGACATATACTTTTAAAACGGTCAGACATTCGACAAAATATGTGGTTCAACGTAAATTAGACAACAAACCAACGACCCGAATAGGCAAAAGACATCTGTAGGTATACTAACATAAAATTAATTTCAAATATTTAAATGGAATTTCAGAATGCAATACGACTCATTTTGGTAAAGATTGTTTGCAGCCGTGTGGGAACTGTTTTGACGGGTCATGTGACAAACAGACTGGAGAATGTACATCTGGGTGTAAGCCTGGGTTACAAGGGGACAGATGTGATACAGGTATCGGCATATGTTTAGTTAGAGCAATATTAGTTGTTTACACTTATATGATGACAATTATTATTTATTATATTTGAGCATGCAAATATCTTAAATACTTACATATTTTTTACAGTACAGTGATTTTGCAAAATTTCACACTATAGTATTACAAAATTTATATATAAATGACTACAGTCTTAGTCATCTTTTTGTACAATCGAGCTATCTGACTATCACAAATTATTAAAATGATGTATTAAAGCATGACACAGTTAGAAAACTTAAAAGAACAGAGAAAACACTGAAAAAATAAAAACAGAAAAAAAATATCAATAGTTCAATGTACCATAACGAAGATTAAAGAAAACGAACTCCACTAAAACTTGGGTAAAGGCAGATAAACAGCAGTATGAATAACTGCACAGCTAGCACATTCACATCTAAGAAACGATGGAGGCCTAGTTGAGAACCATTTTATTCAATGAATTCAATAAAGGCAACAGTAGTATACCGCAGTTCGAAAGTCATTAATCGATTGTGAAAAAAAATCCGGGTAACAAACTAAAATTGAGGGAAACACATCAACTAAAAGAGGAAATCGAAATTAAAATCGTTTCAGATTCAAATGCCCAGTTTTTCTTAAGATGAATTAAAAAATTGTGACAACCTTGTATACTTTTCTATAGAATGTTCTCCTGGTAGATGGGGTTTAAGGTGTGGTGAATTATGTGGACACTGCCGAAAGAAAGGTTGTGGTCTAGTCAATGGAAGATGTGGTACTGGGTGTGCACCGGGGTGGACAGGTGATAAATGCTTGGACGGTAAATAAACATATAAAGGGAGAAGCCCATGTTTTAGTTTACTAGTAAGAAAGATAGCAAAGAGAATTCCAAAGCCACAAGTCTGAGAGAAAAAAAATTACAACGTAATGGGATAAAAAGAGACCAAAAGAAAAAAAAACCCAGTACACACAACTAAAAATGGAAAACTAAAAATTTAGTAAAAGAATCCAACCGGGGAATTGCAGATGCTCCTGAAGCAGAGGACATCGAGGTTATCTGAAGCCTGGACCCCCTGACATATACGTCTTATTTTTAAGTACCTGTAATTAGATTCTCCGCAAAATGACTTGGTTGCTGATGCCTATGCATAGCACCATTCAATCATACTAATACCGCAATTAATTAATTAGCGGGGAAAACTTGATAAGAGAGTTCTGTGTGAAATCAGATCAGATTCCAATAGATAAAAAGTAAGTATTATCAATAAACCCATCATAGATACCAGGATTGATGTTTTATATTAACGCCAGACGCGCGTTTCATCTATACATTACTCATCAGTGACGCTCGGATAAAAAATATTAAAAGGCCAAATAGAGTACGATGTTGAAGAGCATTGACGACCAAATATTCGTAAATGTTTTGCCAAAGCAAAATACAGCTAAGGTAATCTATTCCTCGGGTAGAAAAGCCTTAGTATTTCAGAAATTCATAATTAAGTCACCCTCCAGGCATAACTATAGTAACTCCAATTTTTGCAGTGCTTTATGTCATGCGGATATCAAAATTAAACAAACAGTTGGAAGGAACGTCACATCACCAATTATGCCTATACTTAACAACTGTATGCCTATGTTTCCAATTGGATCTTACTTTAAATTATATTTCTTGATTATGGCACAGTTTCTAAATTTATATCACCGTTTTAGTCACTGAATATATTATATAGGACTGTATAAATGACTTTCAAGAAAACCTAGAAACATGTTTCCCCATAGGATTCTGTCAAATGTTCTTATTACGCTGTGTCGATAATATTCACTGGTAGATCACAATTTAAATCTTTTAATCAGTCACTGAAGGAGGACACAGATAAAGCTTGGTCCTGAGGTAGTTTCAAATTAACAGACTGTTTGGTATGTTTAGCGTAACTTAATAAACCAAGGACACCATGGAAGCAATCATAGTTTTAAATCATTTATATTTGGAATACGAAAGTACTGAGAATCAAGATTGGAATATTTTGATTTTTTGAAATTTTTGCTATAGTTTCAATGCAACATAGAAGTTCCAATGATTTTCAAATTTATCCAACCCTGTATATAATTGACGACTACATTGTATTACAGAAATTGTAATCTCTGATTGAAAAGCAGATTTCAGTTTATACAATATTAAAGTAACATCCTCCTTTTGTTAGCCAACATGCACACGGTGGTTATTTGAACAAAACATTATTTTCAATAGAATGTCCTAGTGGAATGTTTGGAATGAATTGTACAGAGGTGTGCAAAAAATGTAAAGGAGCTGTATGCAATGCTACTAATGGGAGATGTCTTCATGGGTGTATGGATGGATTTTCAGGAGAAAATTGTATACCATTGATATCTGCAGGTATATTTTAAAGCGTTACAATTATTACATACCATCATTATATATATATAGTAAAGTTATATTGTTAAGGTAGTCACTGTTTAGGCTTCGTGAACATGGTGACAAAGGCTTATAGAAAATTTGCATAAATTTATAAAGTAAATAATTTAAAATATTTTTTGAATGCTTGATGTTGTCTAACTGAAATGTAACCGACCTTTCTGTTATGCCACGAAACGACAGAAATGGTTTTAAGTTAAACCATTGTCAGTTTGTACGTCCCAAAATAAGTTTCCGTTCTCTAATTTCAGTTTGCTTCAACCAAATATTATGAAACTTATACTTATTTGGGAAGCATCACTTTAACATTTCTTTAGATGTCTATGTTACAATATATGCAAGCGCGGGTATCATCTGTGTTCCATGGACATATTTTTCATTTATATTTTATATGTTTTGTATCCATTGTGCTGGTAAAAAAAGGCAGACCATCATGCATTTCTCTTGTCATTAACCTATCTTTTTTGTTTACAGCACCTGCATTCGAAGAAGAAACCACAAACACGTTGCAAGTATTTCTTGGTGTTAGTGTAACTGTAGTGATATCCGTAATGGTATGTCTAATATTTTGTCTAGTTTCAAACTGGAGAAGAGAAGATATTTCTAAATACGACAGACAGCTGGTAGTACACGATAAAGACATCAGATTGGAAGAGACTAGACATTTGAACTGTAATGGAGAACTTCGAAGTTAATAAAGCAACATCTAAACTTTCTGTTATGATTCGTGATGATTCTTTTGATTCCAGTTATAGCACACATTTTATCATAGAAGATTTTACTGATAGGTGGTGACATAATGCATAAAATACACTTATTAGCTATCACAACCAACATAATATTTTATTGATTGGCGGTGATACCGGTATAAGTAGATAAGATGCACTATCAAATATCACAAACAACACATATAAAAGTTAGATACAATAATTAACTATCCCAGCCAATATAATTCTCCACTGAGTAGTAGTAATGTAAAGACGAGGATGCACTGTTCAACTATGGCAACCAACATAATCCTCTACTGATTAGTAGTGATAGATGTATATGATACACTTATTATATACAACTATTACAAGCAACCAATACCAACATAATCTCTTATTGAATGTCAGTTACACGATGGGTATCTCTTTCTGAATGACAGTGATACCGGTATAATGTGTATTTTTACTGAATACTTACTTCAACTTTAGTGGGAAACAAGGCCACAACAAACTGCCTCCATTTCTCTCTGTCCTAAGTTATGCACTAGGTCTGGCCTCATGTGTAAATAAACTCATCATAGATACCAGGATTGGAATTTTATATTTGTGCTAGACTCGCGTTTCGTCTACAAACTACTCATCAGTGACTTCAAGATTGTATGAAGTCTTGCAAATTTTGCACATGCATTATCTAGTCTTGCATTTATATCCTTTCTTTCCCTATTGTCTTCACTTATGATGCTTATAACATGTCAAGGGAAGTCTTGAACACTGTCCACTTGCGAATAACTGATGGTAGTTTATGTTGTTTTCTGGTGTTTATTGACATTACATTGGTTTTCTTGGCATAAACATTCAGACCAGTTTGCTTTGCATAGTTTAGTATGTTAATCTTCTCTTGGAGGTGTTCGCTTCTTTTTGATAATATGGCTATGTAATAAGCCATGTCTACTGGCTGGTTAATCATGGCCCAATAGACACCCTTCTCTTGTCTGATGTTGTTTGCCTTATATCTAGTTAATGGTCAATAACTCAGGATGGATGACAATACAAAATATCTTAGGTAATCCAACCCTTCCAGACCTAACATACAGATGTAACAATCTGAATACTTTATAAATCTAACCTTCGTTTCGACTTCACTTTGTTGGTTTGATATATTTGCATATGGTATTTTGTATTATGAAAGTAATGTCATTCCTCTCCACTTGCCACATTTGCATAAATTTCCATTATTTAATCATTTCAAAATGAGGCCTTTGCTTCAGTCTAATGGTATGTCCCCTTCTTTCTATATGACAAGAAAAGATTGTGAAGTAATTTTGATGGAATATCTAAAATACTGCCTTTAAACCTCTGGTTGGATGGAAGCCATGCATTGTGCCTAGCCTGTTTTCAATGAGTAAGTGGCATTTCTTACTTCTTCTATAGTCGGTGGTTCTGCGTGGGTTGTTTATTTTGGTGGTTCAGGGTATTATAGCTATGACATGAAGCTCATGGCAGTTTAATGCCTCTAGGAAATGTCGGACCCATCTTTCTGCTTGTTCCCGTTCTTTTCTCAATGCTTTGTCATTTTGTCGTCGTTTACAAATGCTGTCTGGGTATTTTATGTTCCAAGAAACTGTTTGTTGATTTTGTAAACTGTATTCAATATGCGAGAATAGTGGCCTTTTCTGCCTGTTATGCAAGTCCTGCAGATACCATTTCAACTTTTTAGCTCTTATTTTAACTTCCTTGTCTTATGTTTGTATGTTAATTGTAGGTAGTCTTTTAACATATTGACTGTTTTTTTGTTTTTTAGTTTCAATTTTTTTAAATTGTGTGATGAACTATCTTTTCTGCAGTCTTTACATTAATATATCTGATGTTATCCCACTGCTCTTGTAAAGTGCTTTCTACATCATCAGAGTTGTCTATCACACTAAACCGATTTTTCATTTCTGAGCAAAATGATTTCTTCAAATTTGGTGACTTCATCCACATTGTGTATAGTGACTTTCCTTTCTGGTTTTCAGTTGGTGCCTTTTAAAGCTTAAAATGACGGGGGTTTCACTAGATAGTCAACATTGTTTACGTCTGCACACTTTAATACTCGTCCATATGATCTAACTTACTACTTGTTATTCACGAATATGTGGGCAATCTTGTTTACTGTCCTTCTATCCGGTGATTTCCTTGTTAGTTTATAGATGTTTTTTTATGAGGAAAGATGATCCCTCCTATCACCAATTTATTGCAAAGACAAAGACCGATAGCACGTTCTCAATATAATTTTCCGTATGTCTTCGAAGGACTTTTTCCGTATAAGTTTTGTCTGATCCTACTTTTGCATTAAGATCTCCCATTATTACCAGCATGTCGCGATGAGGAACTTTTATAGCAATGGCAGTCTTCAGTTGTTCGTAAAAAACACCATCTGGATTATCTTCAGCATCGTTTATTGGTGCGTAACACTGCATGAACAGTCTTACATTATTTTTTGCTGTTATTTATCTTTCACTGAATGGTTCTCATTCTAATAATGTTTCCGCCATTTCTTTGCTTGTAATTATTGCTTCACCACCAATATGACTGTCTTTATGTCCGGAACGTAGGATAATGGTTCGACTTTTTGTTCTAGTCTTTCCCGAAACAGACAAATAACATTCGCTCACGCTAATAATGTTCAACATGTAGAGCTGCATTTCTTCGATGACCTGTGCATCTTTGATGTTTCATACATGGTTCGAACATTACAGGCTTCTATTTTTATTTGTGCTTTATGCCCTAGAAGATTCTAGGTTTGAGAGTTGACTCCACATTCTGTTAAAGCTTATGCAATTACAGAAACCACAACCAATAAAATAAGTTTACCCTCTGTTACAGGTTCAACAGGGGACTCAAACAACAGCAAAAAAAACTTCTCTCAGTGAGAACTCTATTGGGAAAATTAGTAAAATTAATATTGATCTTCTTATTGAATGGTAGAGAAATATGGAATAAAGACACCAGTATAGTATACCGCTCTTTAAGTCATAAATCGATTGAGAGAAAACAAATCCGGGTTACAAACTAAGACCGAGGGAAACTCATCACCTAACAGAGGAAAATAGTTATCAAAAGTACCAGGATTATAATTTTATACGCCAGACGCGCGTTTCGTCTACATAAGACTCATCAGTGACGCTCAGATCAAAATAGTTAAAAAGCCAAACAAATACAAAGTTGAAGAGCAACGAAATCAACAGAACACAAGCAAAAAAGGAAACGACAATTAAACTTAAACATAGAAACAAACTTTTAGATAACTGCCATATTCCTGACTTGGTAGAGCCTTAAAATGTTGGATTTAACCTGTGTGCAAAAACCTTGAATAGAGTTTTCATCTATCAATGTCAGCCAAAATCAAACATTGGTAATGGTATAATGGCCATAAATCACCAAAATGTACAAAGTGTAAGTGGAAACTACTGAAAATTGTGAACATCTAGGAATATCTCCTGCTTACTGTTTACTACTTCTTAATCTCAAATTTGAAAAGAAAAATTACAAGGTTAATATTCACGACTCAACAACGTCATAAAATACTTAGAAATAGCCAAAATATGTATCAAAAACAAAATGCTATTGCTATTCTTCATCTTTATCAAGGACTGGAAAAAAGTCTTCAATGATAAACTAAAGAGCATACTATATCATAAACAGTATAAGTGGTCCTTTCCATTTACATGATTTTCCTAGAAAACTGCTGCATATATCACTATATTTGCTAAATAGCTATCAAAGGTACCAGGATTATAATTAAGTATGCCAGACGCATATTGTCTACATAAGACTCATCAGTGACGCCCATATCAAAATATTTATGAAGCCAAACAAGTACAAAGTTGAAGAGCATTGAGGATCCAAAATTCCAAAAAGTTGTGCCAAAAACGGCTAAGGTAATCTATGCCTTGGATAAAAAATCCTTAGTTTTTCGAAAAATTCAAAGTTTTGTTAACATGTAATTGAAATAACTTTTATTTACAGACATATACAATGTACTTATGAATAAGTATACAATAGTTGTCGTTTGTTTATGTAATTTATACGTGTTTCTCGTTTCTCGTTTTTTTATATACCGGGTAGATTATACCGTTGGTTTTCCCGTTTGAATGGTTTAACACTAGTAATTTTCGGGCCCTTTATATCTTGTTGTTCAGTTTGAGCCAAGGCTCTGTATTCAAGGCCGTACATCTACCTATAATGAGTTACTTTTTTAAAATTGTTATTTGGATGGAGAGTTGTCTCATTGGCACTCACACCACATCTTCCTATATCTATGTTCGTATTCTGTAAGAGTAGAGTCTTGTAATACTTATATATGAAAATGAGTCTAAATTTTAAATAATCTGATTCGATTAAATAGAGATTAATATTATGTATCCATATTTGCTTACCAGGATTTGACAATGATCCATTCAATTTTTTTTTCTGAAAATTTTTACATGAGCCAATGAAATTTTTGCTTTCACATTTTTAAATGTGTTATTGAAAAACCTAAGGGCTATGTTAAACAAAAAACCTAAGGGCTATGTTAAACAAATTTTTTGAACATGACCTTCAATCTACATGTTTCTTACTCTTCTATGGAGAAACTGACAAGATGTAGTTTAAAATCATATGAAATGTCATAATTTTGAATTCAAAGATATTTTTAAATTAAGAGTGCTGACACTGTTTTTATCGAATTAAAGACAATAGGTATATAATATGATTTCAATCAAAGTTTTGAAAGCAACAATCCTTTGTACACATACCTTGTATATTTCACTGTTTCTAAACTTATAATGTAAGATAAGAAAAGATTGATTGTTGGTGTTTAAGGCCACTACAACACTATTGTGCTTTTTGTTGGCAGTCAGTTTTTATTGGTTGAGGAAGCCAGAGTGCTAGAAGAAATTAAAGAGATGATAAAAGAATACATTAATGATTGATATAATTTATTGCTAATATTTACAAATGAAGTTCATACTAGGATGTACATTTATTAAAATGAGAACCTAAGATAAAACTGGAATACAGATATCACAATAAAATAGTTCATGAATGAAAGCACAGCTCTCATGTAAATAAAAAAAATCTCAACTTATAAAACAGAAGTTATGACAATGAATAATGAATATTTATGTGTTTCAACGCAATCAAACGTGACACAGCCATTATGGAATAACATCTTTCAATAAAACAGGAAACTAGTATGTGTGTATATGTCCATATATCTATATAAGCTTAAGATCAAAAGAAACAACTCTATTTCATTGTTTAACACTGGTAAAATTAAAACTTATAAAATATGACTGTTGGTATGATATTGATTGTTTAATAAATTAAAAATATAATGAAAATTTGATCAGCAAGACATCGCTTATAATAAAAATTATTGACCAGATTTGTTAACTGAATAAAAAACAAAAGAAATATTCAGGAAAAGAAAGTGTGATGCACTGGGATTTCAGAACTGTTAATGTTTGAAATAATTGAAGCATTAAAATTTCTGAAAATAAACAAAAATATAAACATGTCATAATACTCAAAACTGTCAAATACTTTATATGAGAGTGTTGTATTCTACTTGGTTGTCATTATATTGAAAACATCAATTATAAGAACTGAAAGATCATGCTCTGTTTGAAACTTTTTCACCGCATTCATGAAATTAGGTTAATTTGAGCTACAGGAGAGGTAAGGCAGACATAAAGACACAAAACACAAAAACACATTTTGAGGTCGTCTTTTTTCCCAATTAACCATAAAACTCTGGTTAAGTATACGGTTTTAAAGAAAATGTTCAATGAATCTTTGTGATCCTTATAACTTGTTTTATATGCCATTATCAAACTGGATAAATATTGCAAACATTTTGTCATTTAGCCATTACTTTAAACAAGGTTGGCCATTTCATCCAGCATCTCTTATATTTAAGTGTAGGTCACTCTCAAATATTCAGTTCCTGAACTTGACAAATTTTCTGTTGACCGCATATGGGGATTTTCCATTTTACATCACTTATAAGCAAAATCTGAGAACAGATTTCAGAGAATTTGTTTACAGAGTCTTCATTTCACAGTATCATGGACTTCACTTTTCTATATGAACAATTTTTAGGATATCCCAAATAAAAATTCCATTCAAATTATATCTCTTTTATGGCTGAACTGTCATATATAACAGCTAATTTAGTAATAAATGAAAATACTATGTCAATAAATGGATATGAGACAAACTTAAACAACATACCAAATACCTAAAGATGAAGAGTTATATCAAAGGAATTTGTATAAGATTGCTATGTGCAAATACACAAGGAATAGGTGAGTATCATCTTCATGAGATTATACAAAAATTTGGATGAAAAATAGTTAATGAGTTGTGCTCCCCAGTCCCCCATTTCTAGTGTCTAACAACAAGATACTAAGTCACACGACTAATTTAAAAACTTCCTACATTTGTTTTCTAATTGTCATGACAACACATGTATTTGAAATAACCAGGGTGTAAACAACATTACAATGTTCTTACTACATCTAAAGACAATAATACACCTAATACATTGATACTTCCAAGACTACATTATAATTAATGTAACAGATTCGTCAGTCATTTTCATCATTATCAAACAAGAGGAAAATGATATATATTTTCATTTTTGTCAATTACTGATAAAAGATTAACAGTAATTTATTTTGACAAATGCAAAAACATCTCATATTAATATGATATCCATACAAAAGGGTGGAAAGTATTATCATTTTAAGGTACCAGTTATACTGGATATTAAAGTCGATTAATATCCAATTAAAAGCCAATTTATCATTGACTTGACCTGTGCTGAGTATATAACCTTGAATTAAGATATAACCTTGAATTAAAATATAACCTTGAATTAAGATATAACCTTGAATTAAGATATAACCTTGAATGAAGATATAACCTTAAATTAAGATATAACCTTGAATTTAATTATCTGGAATCAACTGACTACACATATGATATACATAGTATAATAAAAGATTTATAATTCAATTGAACACAATGTTTTATATATTACTTATAGGGTAAAAACCCGTAACTTTCTATGACTTTTAGTAATTATTTATGGTATTTTTAAAACATTTGCATAATGAACAGTTTGGCACATTAATACACAACATCTCTACAAAAAATGGTATACAACATGTTTGGTTTCAAAAAAGCTGTGCAAGAAAACAAATATTTTGGTTGTATAAAAGCTTTGCTTCGTTCTTCACTGAAAGTTCAAACGGTCTTTGTCACTGTCACTTTAATTTCTTTATGAATATTTTGGATATATCATATAATCAACAACTGATAATTACTGTTTTTGGTATTGGCACGAAATCAACACTTGTTGTTGAAATGTACTGGTTGAAATGTAAACAAGCTCACTGATAACAAAAACAACACACATCCTAACCTCGTATACAACAATTAATAATCAATATTGCACATGTGGCAGCACGGGTGGGTAATAATTGGTCCACTTATGATAAGATACAGATTTCAGCTTCCCCAAGCATTTGTATCATCGAACTGAAAAACAAATTAAGAAATTAAGATTAAAATACAGTATCAAATATATCATTATTGCACTACATAAATATCTTTTAGTTTCTCATCATTATAAGTAACACTTTTCAATAAAATTTGTCAATTTTTACAATGTGAATACTTTTAAGCAGCAAAATCCCCATCTCTCTTAGGCAGTAACCTTTGTAGAATTGAATTGTATGTGAATTTGCGACCTTATATATAATACATGAGGTTTTATCTAGTCTGTTTTTTCCTATTCTTTGCCATTTGAAAATTGTGAATACTTTTTTATAATCAATTTATGTTATGATTATTCTCAGATTTACATTGGTCATGATCAGCATTGGAATATGACATCAAATTTCTTCTGTTTTCTTAATTTATTATTGTAATTTATTGTATTATTGAACAAAGGTGACATTGTCTGATAATGTCACAGATAGAACATATTTTTTTGCAGATAATCAGAAAAGAACATCGAAATTTGCTAATATAATTATATTGTCAAATACATAGGAGAAACATAACATAACATATTGGATGAATGTGGATTCATATGGCTGGAATTGCATGCATAGCAGGAAGACTGGTCTTAATGTGTTTGGAGTTCATGTCATATCCTTATATGGTTATAGTGCTACTTCTTTATTTTTTGGTTTATATATTCGTATGGGATAATGAAATTTGAATTTGGTTAACAACTGTTACCTTAATTCTACCACTGCATTTTGTACAATACTTTAGACTTCCTCCTTTAAGAGATAAAAAAAACTTAGCAAGCCTTGAATGTGATTTGACAATTGAATTTAAAATTGAAACGTCTGTATTAAACAAATATTGTTTCTTACTACATACAGTAAAAGAGGGGCGAAAGATACCAAAGAGACAGTGAAGTCAAACTCATAAACGTATCAATACTTCTTTTTTGGAATTTAAATTCAGTTGTGTCTAATGTGTGATAACAACACTCATTCCAATTCTGAATATGTTGCTTCAGTAAATCTGGTACTTACTTGAAAACTAATTTTGCTTTTACTTTATCCTTATTTAGCCCCATTATCCATTAGCAAGAAGCAAATATGCAGACATCCTGATTATTTTTTGTACTTACTTTTCCAGGACTAAAATCAGCAAAATTAGCAAATGCATCATTTCCTGATGCCTTTGGTGCCGCTGATCCAGAAAATGGATCGGACCCGGCAAATGGATCATTCCATGCAGCAGACGCTGCTTTAATTGGATTAGGACTAGTTCCTCTGGGAGGTGCAGGTCGTGGGGGTGGTTTCTTTTTATCTTTGGATGATGAAGCAGGTGATGGGGAACTTTTTTTAGATGGGGATGATGACTTAGGAGCAAATGGATCAGCATCTGCAAACAGTGAGCCTGGTTTCTAAAAATAACAGAAAACAGAAATTATGAGTTAAATAAGTCATCTGTTCACAATTAAATTTCAAATCGATTTATTTTAAGATTGGATTATTCTATCACAACTGATTTCATTTACCTTAATAAAGCTTTATCTCAAACTGTAAAGACTTTGTAGCAAAACAGATTTTCATAAGCTATCTTATTCATATTATGTTTGCACCTGTCCTAAGTCAGAAATCTGAAGTACAGAAGTTGTCGTTTGTTTATGTAATTTATATGTGTTCTCGTTTCTCGTTTTTTTATATAGATTAGACCGCTGGTTTTACCATTTGAATGGTTTTACACTAGAAATTTTGGGGCCCTTTATAGCTTGTTGTTCAGTGTGAGCCATGGCTCTGTGTTGAAGGCCGTACATTAACCTATAATGGTTTACTTTTATAAATTGTTATTTGGATGGAGAGTTGTCTCATTGGCACTCACACCACATCTTCCTATATCTATACACAAGTTAAAACTCTTTAACCTTGTACATGTATTGTATTTGTAACAAATTGTAAGTTTTAAGATTTTTTCACTACTGGAATCAACTTTGAATGGTTAATTGTATCTGTAGATTAAATTGGAATATAATTCAAGCACAAAAAGAATGTTTCTACAAGAAATTAACAAAAATTGTTCAAATTTGCCCAAATTAATATTGACCTTCTTTCCTAGAATTAGGTATTGACAATGTGTATATACATTTTTGAAATCATTTAAGGGAAGCTTGACTTGTTGGACCACATAGAAGTGCTGAGTGATTTTTTACAAAAGGCACTGCAAATAAGGGCAACCATAGTTTTGGAAACATAGAAAAATTACTATGGCATTTAATATGTTAACTAAAACTTACTGATGGTTTACCACTTCCTCCAAATGGATCAAAAGAATCATTAGCTTTTTTACTACTTGAAGATGATGTTGATGAAAAAGAACCGCTAAATGGGTCCGCATTACCAAATGGATCACTCTGACAAAGATAAAATATTACCACAAATATGAAAGCATTTCTAAAATGATAACACAAGTTTTAAAATTGGAAATGAGAAAAAAAAAAACTCAACAGAGCCTGACCTCTGCAATTGATGTTGAGAAAAGCTATCCTAAATCCAAAATATCCTTGATTATAACAGTAAACAAGCTAATCTATGTGAGTGACTTGATAACCAGTGAACAACTTTTTTTAGCAAAAATATAATGTAAATAAGTCAAATATGGTTTTTCCTTTTTTTAATTAGACATAACACATGTTGAACTGAATTTGTAATTATGGTTAAATAAAGTGATTCAATTAAAAAGATAAATTATGAAAGTGCACCTTCATGCATTAGCTGTAATTAAGTGTTGCTATAAATCTTTCATCCTAAACCATAACTTATATGGTGGGTCTTATTAGGGTCTAAGCGTGATGCGGGATTGATGATTTTTGGTAAGCGTGAAACGTGAAAGTCAAATTATTGTGTCGTGAAATGAGGTCTTGCGGGACCCAGGAAAAGACAAAAAAATGAGAATTGCTTACACACAAAGTGTTAGCAGGATACGGGAATCTAACAAAACAGTAAGCAGGATCAGGGATCGTAACTCCCAATGAGACCCCCGTTATAATTTCTCTGTGTCAGCTGAAGAAGTCTAAAAGCAATATTTTGATTACCTTTTTCTTTTATAAATATATTGTCTGTGTTTGCTGACCAAAAATAAAATAAGATAAAACTTTTTTTTTAATTCATAAACCTATATTTACCTTACTGGAAGTTGAAGTATCACCAAATGAACTTTTAAAAGGATCTTCAGCTCCAAATGGATCTGAAGAAAATCCATTTCCTTTAAATGGATCACCTAAAAAATAGATAGAGATGTGTAAGTTGTGCTTCTGAATAGTAAAAAACATAATTAAAAAATTGTAATATGTTTGCATTTAAAAAGTACTATCTAAGCAGTAGGGCTCATGAGGCGTTTTGCATGAAATTGGTGCCAAAAAATTCAAATATTTCAAATTGTTTCCCATTAATTTCAAGTTTCAAAAGCAATAACTCCTATAAAGTGTCAACTTTTAAAGTTAAGGTATGTGATTATTTTTGAAGATAATGTCTAACTATATATTTTTCTTTTTAAAATTTCTTTCTATCAACTATACTTTCTGAAAAAAATAAAAACAAAAATTTGTAAGGGTTCCGCAGAACCCAGTGTCTCGCCTACTTTTGCTTTAAATCGCAGGCTCAACAACAATGAGGTAAAAATCAATAAAAATATTCCTCTTGATACTATCTTTTGATTGTAAGAAGCTTCTGTCCAAGTTTGGTAAAAATCTAGGATAGTTAATGAATCTAATAAATGTTTTGAAAACTTTAACTGCAGACTGTATGTAATGTTAACTGGAAGAAAATCTAAGTCCATTTAAAAGTAAAATACAGAAAAAATGGAGTTATCTTTTTACAAAATGTACTTCTGGATAATATCTTATGATCATAAATAAGCTTCTGTCCAAGTTTGGTACAAACCCAGTATAGTTTAAGAAAGTCAATAAAATTCTAAAAACTTTAACCACAGAGTGAATGTAATGTGTCCCCACAGAAAAACTAAGTCCATTTAAAAGTAAAATACGGAAAAAATGGATTTATTTCTTTTACAAAATTTAGTCTGGATACCATCTTATGATCATAAACAAGCTTCTATCCAAGTTTGGTACAAACCCAGTATAGTTTAAGAAAGTTATTAAAATTCTAAAAACTTTAACCACAGAGTGAATATAATGTTTCCCCGCAGAAAAATCTAAGTCCATTTATAAGTAAAATACGGAATAAATGGAATTTTATTTTTACAAAATTTACTTCTGGATACTATCTTATGATCATCAACAAGCTTCTGTCCAAGTTTGGTAGAAATCCAGTATAGTTTAAGAAAGTTATTTAAATTTAAAAAACTTTAACCACAGAGTGAATATTTGTGGACGCCGCCGCTGCCGCCGAAGACGTAAAGTAGGATCGCTTAGTCTCGCTTTTTCGACTAAAGTCGAAGGCTCGACAAAAATGGGTAAAAATGAAAATTGTCATTCAAGGGAAGTAACTATAAGATGGGATTGACTGTTACACCCAGGTGAGCTTAAAAAGGGGGTAACAAAAAAGGGAAAACATTATTACACCAGGCACCAAAACTTTTAACATCTCACATTTTCACATTTATATTTCCATCACCCTATCATTTGTCTTACCTAGTAAGTTGATATTACTTATACCATATTCTTCAATATAGAATTTTAAATTAATTTCAATATTTTTTGCTGAAGTGATTTTTTTCTGCATAAAAAAGTATGCTTGTCATTTCTATTCTATTAACTAATGGTTACAATTTTTTGTGTGTCATACCCTCTACACACCCTTCAATTTCATCAATTTTCCTTTCTTCCCAAAAACTTTCTTATTCTAAACAAAATATTAAATCTCTTGCTTAATTGCAATAATTTTAATATATTTTTTTTATGCTGTTCAAAAATATGTGCCTGATCACTCACTTTCTTTAAATGGATCTTCACTTTGGAATGGATCGGCCTGGCCTGCACTTCCTCCACCAAAAGGATCTTTGTGTTTAAATGGATCGTCTTTGAAATCCTCTAATCCTGATGCTGCACTAAAACTACTTATGGTACTATGGGGACTTCCAAGCTAAAATAAATACAAAGACTAAGTCCAGAACTACTGCTGATGGCTGATTAAAATATAATATTGGAACCAGTAGACAAAAAATAAAGCAGAAATTTAAACTAAGAATAAATGCACTGTATTTGTTCAATAATTTCTATTAAATCAGACACTCATTTTAATAGGGCTCTTCACGGTTAGTTCAGCCATATTGGATAAGGAGCAGATTTTCATAATGGAGGTAAAAATGGTGTGAAAAATATGGGAACAGATCGTTAAAACAGAGCAGTTGCTTAGAAACATGCATAGGATTTCTCACACTTTCGTACTATGTCTACCTCTTTCAAAACAATCTGCCCTCTATCCAATATGGCTTAACTAACCGTGGAGAGCCCTATTAGAACTTGAATTACACTTCATCTTTTAAGTAAATGTTGTTGTTTTTTTAATTTGTTTTAGTTTTTGAATATGAAGTGACTTGTCTTTGCTATCATATACAAGGATATATTTGGTTTCACTGGTCAAGATATTGAATTCACATGTATGAAGCAGAAAAGGTTATATGTAACTTTGTAAATAATAATTGAATGACTAAAATGAAGAATTGACTGGTGGTTCCAAAATTATTTCACATGCAAAATCAGATACAGGTCAGTATCCCTTTTCACAAAAAATCTTAAGAGTAAAATTTATCTTAAGTCTAAAATATTCATTAACTGTTCAACTAAATATTTTTATCTTAAGATTAATTTTACACTTAAGATTTTTTGTGAAAAGAGCTAGATTTGTTAGGATGTATAACCTTCTAACAGTTGATCAAGCTTGATTTGTTTAGCACTAGATAAAACTTATACCAACCATGCCATCCCATGTAGGGAAAGACTTTTGCTGTATGATTTTTGCTCATTGTTACAGGCTGTAGGGTGACATTTAGTTGGTAATTTTCTATCTTATTTTGTCTCTGGTGATAAGTTGTCTCATTGGCAATCATACCAGTCTGCACTGTTAGCCAATAGTACCATGCCCAACACAAGTAAATATTGCTTTGGACAAGTGAAATTTTCCAATTTTTTTTTTAATCATATAGGGACAAGTTTTGATATTTAGTTTTCAGACTAGTAGATGAAAACGTTTTTTGGTGCAGACTGACATACCACATCTTCTTACATTTCTATATCATATATCAGGCAATATAATGAAAACTTACTGTAGCTTGTGTACTCATGTTATCATCTGTAATCTGTGAAGCAAATATTCCTGACACTTCACCATTAACACCTCGTGATCCTGTTTGGGCTCCTCTAAGTTTATCTTCTAAATGTTGTACTTTTATTTTTTCCTGATTAAAAACAAAAAAATAAACGATATAACTTGCTGTCTTATAACCCCTTTTCTTCTTAACATCTAACTTGAGCTGCTTAATTTCAAGACCAATTCATGACATATCTCTCGCTTGGTATTCACATTTTTAGTTCACAAATGTTTTTTAAAAACAGAAAGTCTGATTAAACCATTCCCCACTATCAAAAAGCAAACTATAACTACTTGTGAATATTGCGGACTGGATTTAATCAGACTGAAATAAAAACAAAGATATTTTTTTCAAAGGGATTGTCATTGCTATACAGAGTAAACTTTTAATTGAGTAATGGTATTTACAAAATTCCTGCCATGCCCTTAGTGTGGAAAAATTGAATGCAACTATTTAAAAAAATAGTTTAAAATGGTAATTAGATACCAGTGTTTTCCTTTTTTCACTAAGGTAAGGTGGGTGTTTTAAAAAAAAAACTTGCAACTGGGTGTTTTTTTTTTATTTGTCCAACCGTTTTTTTTTTATTTACTGTGTATGTGGGTGCAGGCGGGGGTCACAAAAATAAAGATTAGTATAATATTCACATTTAATGGAGTTGAACAAACATAAATAGAAGTTGTCATATTAATTGTCAAATATTCTTTGATTTGATTTTTTTTTGGCCCACAGAACAGTAGTATTCTTCCTCTGTGACTTTAAGCCATTTGAAGTCTTGCTCATATTTGTCTTCACTTGCGTGTCTTTTCTGTTGTTTGGTAGATTTTTGTTCAATTCCACAACTTCAACATTACTATCAATTTTATTTAACTTATTTGGTCTGGTATTTTCTTTATCATCATCGTCATCTGCCTTTCTATTTCCCCGATTGATAAATGATAACAATGAAATTTGACGATTGGACGCCATTTTTGTAAATGAAAACAAATCAGCTAGGCGCGATTAGTATTCAAATTTTGACTGTACAGAACTGAAAAAAATCCGGAATTTAAAAAAAAAGCTGACCACCTCCTAAAATCAAAAGGTGATCGGCTTTCAAAAGAAGGTGGTCGGCACACCCAGCTTAAATGCCAAATGGAAAACACTGGATGCACTAATTATTATACAAATGTACCAAAATATCATTTTATAATTTAACACTTATAACATCAATACAACATTTTGGTTGACTAGGTATTATGTATCCTGAACAACCTTGCTGTGGTATATCACATTTGTTGTATATATCTTTGTCTTGGTTTTAGATTATCTCCCTTACCTAAATGACTTTGGTCACGCTTGATTATGGATAAAATGTTTAGCTGATTGTTCCCAAAAATATGAGCTGATCAAAGTATCCTATTTTGGTATTTGGAACGGTTATCCAATATTATAATGAATTTTTCACATTTAAACATTTTGATTTATACATAATGAATTTTAAAGTCCATTCTAAATTTTGTATAAATGCTTATACATTTATAGTAAAGTTAGGTTGAAAATAATGATACAGCATATACAAAGCAAATCCATCTTTCTATATTTGTCTTAACACTGTAATTCAAATATTCGTCTGACTATCATTTGTAGACAATTTTTGACATGGTTTTCAAATTTGATAAAAACTTACTGTTTAATTTAATAGCCAGTGAAATTTTTTCTAGCTGATAACAGCGTATCTAGTATAAACAACTGTTTACTCCGTAATGGCTTGTCAAAGGAATATGTATATTTACAGGAACAAGTACTGCCAATCTGTTGTATATCCTGTTTTGATTTCAGATGATCTCCCTTACCTGGTTAACTTGTTGTTGTATTTCAGATGATCTCCCTTTAATACCTGGTTAACTTGATATTGTATTTCAGATTATCTCCCTTACCTGGTTAATTTGATATTGTATTTCAGATTATCTCCCTTACCTGGTTAACTTGTTGTTGTTTTTCAGATGATCTCCCTTACCTGGTTAACTTGATTTTGTATTTCAGATTGTCCCTATACATGGTTAATTTGATATTGTATTTCAGATTATCTCCCTTACCTGGTTAACTTGCTGTTGTATTTCAGATGATCTCCCTTACCTGGTTAACTTGTTGTTGTATTTCCGATTATCTCCCTTACCTGGTTAACTTGCTGTTGTATTTCAGATTATCTCCCTTACCTGGTTGACTTGTTGTATTTCAGATTATCTCCCTTACCTGGTTAACTTGCTGTTGTATTTCAGATTATCTCCCTTACCTGGTTAACTTTTTGTATTTCGGATTATCTCCCTTACCTGGTTAACTTGTTGTATTTCATATGATCTCCCTTACCTGGTTAACTTGCTGTTGTATTTCATATGATCTCCCTTACCTGGTTAACTTTTTGTATTTCAGATGATCTCTCTTACCTGGTTAACTTGCTGTTGTATTTCATATGATCTCCCTTACCTGGTTAACTTGCTGTTGTATTTCAGATAATCTCCCTTACCTGGTTAACTTGTTGTATTTCAGATTATCTCCCTTACCTGGTTAACTTGTTGTATTTCAGATTATCTCCCTTACCTGGTTAACTTGTTGTATTTCAGATGATCTCTCTTACCTGGTTAACTTGATGTTGTATTTCAGATTGTCCCTATACCTGGTTAATTTGATATTGTATTTCAGATTATCTCCCTTACCTGGTTAACTTGCTGTTGTATTTCAGATGATCTCCCTTACCTGGTTAACTTGTTGTATTTCAGATGATCTCCCTTACCTGGTTAACTTGCTGTTGTATTTCAGATGATCTCCCTTACCTGGTTAACTTGATATTGTATTTCAGATTATCTTCCATACCTGGTTAATTTGATATTGTATTTCAGATTATCTCCCTTACCTGGTTAACTTGTTGTTGTATTTCAGATGATTTTCCTTACCTGGTTAACTTGCTGTTGTATTTTAGATGATCTCCCTCACCTGGTTAACTTGATGTTGTATTTCAGATGATCTCCCTTACCTGGTTAACTTGATGTTGTATTTCAGATGATCTCCCTTACCTGGTTAACTTGTTGTATTTCAGATTATCTCCCTTACCTAGTTAACTTGTTGTATTTCAGATTATCTCCCTTACCTGGTTAACTTGTTGTATTTCAGATGATCTCTCTTACCTGGTTAACTTGATGTTGTATTTCAGATTGTCCCTATACCTGGCTAATTTGATATTGTATTTCAGATTATCTCCCTTACCTGGTTAACTTGCTGTTGTATTTCAGATGATCTCCCTTACCTGGTTAACTTGTTGTATTTCAGATGATCTCCCTTATCTGGTTAACTTGCTGTTGTATTTCAGATGATCTCCCTTACCTGGTTAACTTGATATTGTATTTCAGATTATCTTCCATACCTGGTTAATTTGATATTGTATTTCAGATTATCTCCCTTACCTGGTTAACTTGTTGTATTTCAGATGATCTCCCTTACCTGGTTAACTTGCTGTTGTATTTCAGATGATCTCCCTTACCTTGTTAACTTGTTGTTGTATTTCAGATGATCTCCCTTACCTGGTTAACTTGCTGTTGTATTTCAGATTTTTTCTATACCTGATTAACTTTTTTTTGTATTTCAATTGTCTTCTATATGGAAATGACTTGATGTAAGACTGCTGTATTTCAAATTGTCTCCTATTCCGGATCAACTTTTTGTTGTATTTTGTATTGTCTCCCTTGCCTTAATGACTTGCTGTTGTATTTCAGATTGTTTCCCTTTACCGGTTAACTTGTTGTATTTCAGATGGTCTCTCTTACCTGGTTAACTTGCTGTTGTATTTCAGATGATCTCCCTTACCTGGTTAACTTGTTGTTGTATTTCAGATGATCTCCCTTACCTGGTTAACTTGTTGTATTTCAGATGATCTCTCTTACCTAGTTAACTTGCTGTTGTATTTCAGATGATCTCTCTTACCTGGTTAACTTGTTGTTGTATTTCAGATGATCTCTCTTACCTGGTTAACTTGATGTTGTATTTCAGATGATCTCCCTTACCTGGTTAACTTGTTGTTGTATTTCAGATGATCTCCCTTACCTGGTTAACTTGCTGTTGTATTTCAGGTTGTCTCCCTTACCTGGTTAACTTATTGTTGTATTTCAGATGATCTCTCTTACCTGGTTAACGTGCTGCTGTATTTCAGATGATCTCCCTTACCTGGTTAACTTATTGTTGTATTTCAGATGATCTCTCTTACCTGGTTAACTTATTGTTGTATTTCAGATGATCTCCCTTACCCGGTTAACTTGTTGTTGTATTTCAGATGATCTCCCTTACCTGGTTAACTTGCTGTTGTATTTCAGATTGTCCCTATACCTGATTAACTTTTTTTTGTATTTCAATTGTCTTCTATACGGAAATGACTTGCTGTAAGACAGTTGTATTTCAAATTGTCTCATATTCCTGATTAACTTTTTTGTTGTGTTTTGTATTGTCTCCCTTGCCTAAATGACATGCTGTTGTATTTCAGATTGTTTCCCTTACCTGATTAACTTTTTGTTGTATTTTGTATTGTCTCCCTTGCCTAAATGACATGCTGTTGTATTTCAGATTGTTTCCCTTACCTGATTAACTTTTTGATGTATTTTGTATTGTCTCTCTTGCCTAAATGACTTGCTGTTGTATTTCAGATTGTTTCCCTTACCTGATTAACTTTTTTGTTGTGTTTTGTATTGTCTCCCTTGCCTAAATGACATGCTGTTGTATTTCAGATTGTTTCCCTTACCTGATTAACTTTATGTTGTATTTTGTATTGTCTCCCTTGCCTAAATGACTTGCTGTTGTATTTCAGATTGTTTCCCTTACCTGATTAACTTTTTGTTGTATTTTGTATTGTCTCCCTTGACTAAATGACTTGCTGTTGTATTTCAGATTGTTTCCCTTACCTGATTAACTTTTTGTTGTATTTTGTATTGTCTCCCTTGACTAAATGACTTGCTGTTGTATTTCAGATTGTTTCCCTTACCTGATTAACTTTTTGTTGTATTTTGTATTGTCTCCCTTGACTAAATGACTTGCTGTTGTATTTCAGATTGTTTCCCTTACCTGATTAACTTTTTGTTGTATTTTGTATTGTCTCCCTTGACTAAATGACTTGCTGTTGTATTTCAGATTGTTTCCCTTACCTGATTAACTTTTTGTTGTATTTTGTATTGTCTCCCTTGACTAAATGACTTGCTGTTGTATTTCAGATTGTTTCCCTTACCTGATTAACTTGCTGTTGTATTTCCTGTTTTGATTTAGCAAACAATGCTATCTGTTGTTTTCCACCATCAATATTTTGTTCTAATTTCTTTTCTTCATCTCTTAAGGAATTTAATTCTATTTTTAATTTATTAAGTTCTTCTTCTTGATTCTAAAAGAAAGAGTTCATTTTAGAATAAATTACATAATTCAACATTTGTAAAAACGAATAAAAGACATCCTATGTTTTTTAATTCTTTTCTCTTATCTATCTTTAAGAATCAATCTTAGTTTACTCTAATCAATGCTTTGATATACTGAATAAAGATGTACATATAAACTTGTACCTTTTGTACAAGGATACGGTTGACAACGGTTTTTTTCATGGGTAACAATTTTTTTTTATAATCATCTCGGCTATGTGTTATTTATTCAATGGTTGTATGTTATTCAGTACCTAAAAACTGACAAGCAGTTGGAGCATAATAACAAACACAATATATGGAAATTTTCTGCCCATTTCAAATGTATTTAAACAGGTGAGAAAATCCTTCCATGAGTTATGTTTCTATATTGTTTCTTTATCTTTAAGTTTTCATTTTGCTTACAATGTCAAAATATAAGGTTGTTAAATAAATTGTCTGTAAATGTAGTTATTTCAATTTAAGTATATTTTAGTACATTAAAAGGGAAGTAACTCAAATCTAAATATAAATACCTTCACGAAAAGATCTTGATTGTCAATCTGTGATTTTAGATTAAATATTTCTTTTTCTTCTTTTTCACATTTTTCCTTCATATCTGATACATTTGCCATTAAATCTGATTTCTGAAATTGAAACACTTATTCTCAAATTATAAATAACGAACACCTGTTTATATAGCAAATTTTAATTACAATGGTCAAAATATAAATATCTGATTTTTTTTATTAATAAACCAGATGCTCCGCAGGGCGTAGCTTTATACGACCGCAGAGGTTGAACCCTGAACGGTTGGGGCAAGTGTGGACACAACATTCAAGCTGGATTCAGCTCTAAATTTGGATTGTGATTAAATAGTTGACACAGCATAGGTTTCTGATACAGAATGAATGTGTTCTAATGAACTTAAAATTTTTGTTTTCTCTTAGAGCAATTCACTATGCTGTTGAATATAAATCCTGTCAAAAAAATGTTTGAAGAAATTTTCTTTTTATTTATGAAATTTCAAATGAAAAAAATTGAACCCAATTTTTTAAACACATCCCCCTTTCCCTTATTCCAAAACTAATCTCAATTAAAATATTCTAATGGAGTTTGCAACAATAACTACTCATTGAAATACATCATAAAATATTAAGATGTAAAAAAACTGCTTGTTAGGCCACACCAATTTAATTTCTTGTTCTACGGATTTTTGGACTCCAAAAATTGGGGCGAGCGAGCGATTTGAAAATTTTAATAAAAAAATATTAAATTTGCAAATTTTTGAGGCGAAGCTTAAAAAGTAAAGGCGAGCGATTATATTTTTTTTTATGTAAACATAAAATAGTAGGTTTTGACTATATTAAAACTTGATTTATCACTTGTACCTTCACATTTCTTTAATTTATGAAGTATTTTTTCCCTGTTCAACAAGAAATAATTGATTAATTAAATCTGGTCTATGTATGTGTGACTGACAATGAGACAATTCTCCATCCAAGTCATAATCAGGTTCAGAACAACCCCTTAATGTTATGAATATCCCTTTTATGAGGGGTCAAAATATTAAAGTTATATATTTTTTTTGTAAAAACACTTAAAATACAAAAGGGCTTTTATTTTCCCAAAGAACTATAACATTTGGGTTTAAATGGTCAAAACATGTCCAAGAATTTTGTTACACTCCTGGACTTTAACCATGTTAACACAATTACTTTAACAGTTTAATATTATTCAAAATAAGTCAAGTGGACCCATCCCTCTTTTAGAAAAGTTGTTTAAAATATAATGTATTTCTCCTCTTTTTGAGTAAAAATTTCTAAGTTGTCAAAGGTTTTGTATAGAAGTTTTGTACACATCCTTAGAATTTCTATTTTCTTTTCTACAACACTTGCACAGACTGAACAGTAAACATGGTAAAATGACCCCTTCAAGGCCCTTGTCTGAGGGAGGGATGGTCCCAACCTGATAATAACAAACATAGGTCAAAGTACGGCCTTTTACACAGTGCTTTGATCAAGACCAACCAACAAGCTATAGGGACCACGACTTAGTATTGTACACAATTCGAACAGGAAAACCAACGATCTAAATTATATTTCCAAACGGGGAAATACCAATGAACCACATCAACAAACGATAACTGCTGAACGACAGGTCTCTGAATCAACCAGGACAGGTGCACAAACCTGCAGCGGGTATGACCGTCACCATACATTATAATTGCAGTTAAAGGCAAATCCTTCAGAAGTTCTTTGTACTTTATTTTAATAACGAACTTTTTTTTATAGGGAATATAAGTTAGGGGGAAAGAAACCAACGTTTTGTTCTGTACTGATATTTCTATTTATATCGGAGCACTCCCGTTTGGATTCATGCTGAAACAAATATTATCGCAGATATTTACAGTGTTGTGGGGTGCTTATAGGTTTAAAATCGTTATACATGTGTATAAAGGCTAGACTGTGATTTTAAAAAAACAAATGTTGAGATCTTTATATAATATTTACAAAAAAAAAACGGTGCGGGAATATGATAAAAATAAAAAAAATCTGTTTTGAAAAAAATAGGTGCGGGCGGGTCCGTCGAACAAGGAATCAAATTGGTGTGGCCTTATCACTGAATGGTAAAGATTATTTAAATTTATCAGTTGGTAGTAAAAAGTGTATATACATTGTATATTGTATATAACAAAGATTTAAGTTGATTCTGGACAAAGAAATAACTCCAATTAAAAAAAATTTTGCTATTTCACAATATTTCACAATATTTTGCAATTAGATATTTCTTGCCATTGCACAATACTGTGCAATTGAAAAGACTTGCTATTGCACAATACTTAATATAATAATTTTAGATCCTGATTTGGACCAACTTGAAAACTGGGCCCATAATCAAAAATCTAAGTACATGTTTAGATTCAGCATATCAAAGAGGCCCAAGAATTCATTTTTTTTTAAAATCAAACTTAGTTTAATTTTGGACCCTTTGGACTTTAATGTAGACCAATTTGAAAACAGGACCAAAAATGAAGAATCTACATACACAGTTAGATTTGGCATATCAAAGAACCCCAAGATTCAATTTTTGATGAAATCAAACAAAGTTTAATTTTGGACCCCGATTTGGACCAACTTGAAAACTGGGCCAATAATCAAGAATCTAAGTACATTTTTAGATTCAACATATCAAAAAACCCAACCGATTCATTTTTTGTCAAAAAATCAAACTAAGTTTAATTTTGGACCCTTTGGACCTTAATGTAGACCAATTTGAAAACGGGACTAAAAGTTGAGAATCTACATATACAGTTAGATTCGGCATATCAAAGACCCCCCAATTATTCAATTTTGATGAAATCAAACAAAGTTTAATTTTGGACCCTTTGGGCCCCTTTTCCCCTAAACTGTTGGGACCAAACTCCCAAAATCAATACCAACCTTCCTTTCATGGTCATAAACCTTGTGTTTAAATTTCATAGATTTCTATTTACTTATACTAACGTTATGGTGCAAAAACCAAGAAAAATGCTTATTTGGGCCCCTTTTTGGCCCCTTATTCCTAAACTGTTGGGTCCGAATCTCCCAAAATCAATACCAACCTTTCTTTTGTGGTCATAAACATTGTGTTTAAATTTCATTGATTTCTATTTACTTAAACTAAAGTTATTGTGTGAAAACCAAGAAAAATGCTTATTTGGGCCCTTTAATGGCCCCTTATTCCTAAACTGTTGAAACCAAAACTCCCAAAATCAATCCCAACCTTTCTTTTGTGGTCATAAACCTTGTGTCAAAATTTCATAGATTTCTATTAACTTAAACTAAAGTTATGGTGCGAAAACCAAGAAAATGCTTATTTGGGCCCTTTTTGGCCCCTAATTCCTAAAATGTTGGGACCAAAACTCCCAAAATCAATACCAACCTTCCTTTTATGGACATAAACCTTGTGTTAAAATTTCATAGATTTCTATTCACTTTTACTAAAGTTAGAGTGCGAAAACTAAAAGTATTTGGACGACAACGACGCCAACGTGATAGTAATATACGACGAAATTTTTTTCAAAATTTGCGGTCGTATAAAAATCATATATTCATATATTGAGCAGGACACTGATATCATACCTGATTACATCAATAAGCAGTTATTTGAAAAGATAAATAGAATCCTATGCAAAACTGCAAGCCCACTAAAAGATTTTGTTCAAGTTCTTTCTGTGAGGGAAAATAAGATGTGTATGTTTCCTGTCTCCCAATCAAACTCAGAATTGACCCAAAACCAGGCCCATAGCCAGGAATTTTCAAAGGGGGGTTCATTGGACTCACAAACTCGACTTTAACAGTCACAATTCGAAAACAGAACATTGACTTTAACAATGATTATTTGTTTTCAAGGGGGTGGGGTGGGAGTGGGGGGGGGTGGGGTTGTCCCAATCCCCCGAACACCCCCTGGCTACGGGTATGAAAACCCACCTTGTGAAAAATAAAAGACATTTTTAATATGTTACATTAGGCATTTAATCCTTCTTCAGCTGACTTATCAAGCTTAAAATCATGCGGAAGTATTTTATGTTTTGTTTTTATCCTGATGACAGTGCCCTAGGCAACGAATAATTTTGATCAATAAATTTCTGCAGCTGTCCCTAAAGTGTTGTTGTTATGAGACTCTCTACATTTTATGTTTTTTATCATAATGACCCTGCATACCCGAGGAATCCACTTTATGGTTTACCGTACTACAGATTCACCAGGCGTTGGTTCACTTTCGTTTGTAATTGATTTTAAATTGTTGTAAAATTCACTGAAATGAAGTTAAAAAGTGGCATATATGTGTTGGACTAATTCAAATGTGGCTTCATAATGACAAAATTATAAATGAAAACACCTTATCCCTATTTGGAAATCTGTCATATAACAATCACTTTTCCATAGTGGCGTCAGATTTTTTCTATATTGACCTTAATATTTTACATGATCTTTTGTGATGTCCAGTAACGGCAGATAAATAGCAACAAGGTGTATAATGCTGATCTCTTTTGTTTCTTGATAAAATAAGAAGATGTGGTATGATTGCATCTGAGACGGAGTCAGTTCTACATTCATAGTTCTCACTTGAATATTTTATATAACTTTAGATCTGCACTTGTTGCTTTGTAATACAAATGCATGAGACTCTATATCCGTGGCTTGTTTCATAAACTTATAAGGATTGTATATGACTGTGAATAAGTTCTGAATATTTTGAAAGGAAGCACAAAATAAGTTTTAATGATCAGAAAGTTCATGTGCAAACAGTTTAGCATATGCTAATTAACAATCTTATAAAAGCAAAACTTCATATGTAATGCTTTAGCATATGCTCATTAATAACAATCTTATGAAAGCAAAGTTTGCCTAAGTATAAAAGACAGACCTTTTCATCTAATTCATCAAGACATTTCTGAGCATCTTTCTTTTGATTTTCTAGCTGACATAATGTTGCCGTAATACTGTCTAATTCTTTCTGTAACATCTGAACTTCTCCATTACTTATCTTTATATCAGCCTCAGTCTGTAGGTCATCTCTTTCTAAGTTTAACTTCTCCCTGAAGATAGAAATGATAAATGTTTAACTTCTCCCTGAAGATAGATATGATAAATGTTTAACTTCTCCCTGAAGATAGATATGATAAATGTTTAACTTCTCCCTGAAGATAGATATGATAAATGTTTAACTTCTCCCTAAAGATAGATATGATAAATGTGTAGGAACTCCATCATTATAACTAGATATTTTAAATAGCTATAAAACAAAACGTCAGTATTGAGTTAGAGACACAAGTCTGTAAAATCACTGGTATGATGGGTCAATCTCTTTCTAGATTTATACCTGTACATTATTTAACCACACATCAGTATCGTGTAAGGGACTTAACTCTGTAAAATAGTATGTTTGGGTAAATCTCTTTCTAGACTGGTACCTGTGACGTCCCTTATTTGACAACACATCAGTCTAGGGTAAGATATATAACTTGTCAAATCACTGGTATGTAAGGATAAATCCCTCTAAGGGATTTTTACCTGTCCCTTATTTAACAATATGTCAAATCTTGGATAAGGGACATAACCCTTTAAAATCATTGGTATTTTTGGGTCAATCTCTTTCTTGAATAGTACCTGTCCTTTATTTGACAATTTTGAAGGTTTACCAGTACTGTATATTTTTAGGAGGGAGCCAACCTAATCTCTTTTATGTTGTGAATTTAGAAATGTGTGTGCCTTTATTATTGTGATAGTTTAATAATTACAATGGACAAAAATACCAGATTTGTTATTGTCAATTCAGACTTAGTTGAATTGAAATATTGCTATTTAATTTTAAATACAAGGTTTTATTTTTGCTAATTCATTTCCATTGCAAATTTTGCATAAACCAAATATAGAATTCCTTTTAAAATGTGATACAAATATGACTCAAATCAATTGTGAATTAAAGAATCTTACAGAAAAACAGAGAAAAACAACAAATGCACAGACATTAGTGTTGTAGGGTTGCTGTCCATCACATTTGTAACCCTAACTCTTTCTACCATATGTTGAAAAAATATAGTAAATGAATAAATAAGTAAATTCTTTTTAATAAAAGGGAAATAGCAAAATGTACAATGTATCCACAATCATAATTACAAAATGCTGTGAGGTACTTACAACACTAAAATGTTTTATTGAAATCATTGACCTATTTAAGAGAGTTAGCAGGTAAAAAGTTCAGAAAAAGACATTTCTGGACTATATACCAAAATTTACTGACCCAAAGGGTAATAAAAGAAGAAACACTAAATTATGTTAAACAAAAGGATAGGTCAAATAGTGAGCTGGGAGTATGTATAGAGATATCTTAGGTAACCCAACTCTTCCGGACCTAACATACAAATGTATTACTCTTAATACTTTATATATCTATCATTCATCTCAACTTTACATTGTTGGTTTGATAAATTTGCATATTTCATTTTTCAAAGGGAAATAATTTTGCTGATACTACACTTATCTATTTTTAGATCAGGGGCTTTCTGCATACTTACAAAGAAGGAACCAATTGGGGATTTAAACAATATTGTAACATGTCAACAATGAATTATAGTTGGTTAAATCAGCAATGAGTAAAAAAAAAAAGGTTTGGTGAAAGCAACCTTATCAATAATGCATTTAATATGGAAACTGTGAATTTTATTTTTTCTTGTTTCAAGTTCCTGGGTAACAATTCAATAAATATTGATAAATGAAAAATCCTTTATCTATCTATATCAATTTGAAAGTTAAAATTCCCCTTATCTAAAAATAGAAGTTGGAGAATTATGTCCCTTTACAAACAGAATGTATATGCAAATATCCAATACCAATGATTTAAAACTAAAGTAAAGATGAAGTATATATAGCATTCAACACAAACTCCTTGTATGTCAGGTCCGGAAGAGTTGGTTTACCCAATATCAAATAAACAACACTATATTCCCAACTCACCATTCGACCAGGCTCACATTTTTTTAAATGTGATATAGTGAACTAAAACACAAATAAAAGGAAGCTAGCTTATAAGTATGATTAGACATATAGCCATGGGAAGAAACAAAAAATTCTTTAGATTTACAAAAACCATTGCATGCTTGAATATTCTATTGATAAATAAATTTTGTCTTTCTATTATTGTAATAACTGCAATAATATATTGTATTCATTTAAGGAACAACTGTAATATTTATTCTGTCTATGAAGGAATAACACCAAACATGTGGCGCACACTGAAAAACCAGTGTATTAAATTTAATCATGGTAATAAATTCAAAAGAACTTTTTGTGAAAAAAAGGGATTTTTCAGCAAATAGAGTCGCATTTCAAAAGGAATTTCTGATAATACTTGTTTATGGAAATTAATCTCTCTTTCTACCCTGAAAATTTAACCACATATGTGAAAATGTCTTAGCTTCAAAAAGAGCCACAATACATATCCAAGTTTACAATATGGACTGAGCTAAAGAAGAAAACGTAACCATAACCGCCTATGGAGAAAAAAATTGTTCATATTTTTATGATAGAATATTGTTTATCATTAATATTTACTGGAAACCACAAAATTAAATCCCCATGAAATCTTATATAGACACAAAATCACAAATTTTAATTTTAACATATTTTCAGAGTCTAAACAGAGTGCATTTAATTTGTTCTTATTTGAAAAAAAATATCTTGTCAACTTTTTCAAGGACAAGGCAATTCTCAACTTTGTTAGGTAACTAACAGTCCTTCTGGTGCAAATAACGCGTCGCCAGTAAACTTAATTTGGGACCATCAAATCCCCAATTGATGCCGTCGGAGCTTAAAATACAATACAGTTATCTCCTAATTTCAACTCTGACTGATTAAGGAGGGTTAGTAGGTAATTATAAGAAGTTCAGAAAAAGCAATTCCAAGTCTTTTTATCCAACACTGGAGATAAGGACCAAAAAAAAAGAAGAAATTCTTTAAAAGTAAAAGGATAGGTCAAATTGTGAGTTGGAAGTTTGTAGTGTGTATAGAGTTACTTTTGGGTAACCCAACTCTTCCGGACCTAACATATATATATAATAATCTGAATACTATATATATCTAACATTTCATGTCAACTTTTCTTTCTTGGTAAGATATATTTGCATATTTAATTTTTTCAAAGGGAAATAATTTTGCTGATAAATTGATTATCTATTCTAAGGTCAAGGACTTACTACATACTTACTAAGAAGGAAACAATTGGGGACTTAAACAATACTTTAACCTGCCAATAATCAAATATAGTATTAAACCAACAATGAGTTAATAGATTTAATTGCTTGGTGAAATCAACCTTATCAAAAATGCTTTTAATATGGAAAATGTTCCAAAAAAATCTATTTATCAAGTTTTTCACAGTTCGAGTTCCTGTGAGACATTGACATAAACATTGATAAATGGAAAATCCCAAATCTATTTATATCAGCTGTTTAAAAGTTGAAATTCCCCTTATCTAAAAATAGAAGTAGTAGAGTTATGTCCCTTTACATACAGAATCAATATGCAAATATCCTATACCAATGATTTAAAACTAAGTAGAAATGAGATATATATAAAGCACTCAACACACACTCCTTATATGTCTGGTCCGGACGAGATGGGTTACCCAATATCAAATAATCAACGCTATATCCCCAACTCACCTATTTGACCTGACTCCTATTTTTTGTTTTAAAGTGTGATTTAGTGAATTAAAATTAAAAGAACCTCACTCAATAGCATGAATGAAGCATCCCAATGGGAAGAATAAAATATTCTTTAGATTTACATAAACACTACATGCTTAAAATATTCTTTTAAAAAAAAAAGTGTTGTCTTTCTTTTTCTGTAATATATAACTGCAATAAAATAATGCTCCTGTATTCTTTACAGTCACCACTTCAGATGATCTATGATCAAATAACAATACTCAAATCTTTATTCTATTCCTGTTTGAAAAGATAAATCTACCACACTTGCTTTAAAAAAAAAACAACCCTTCTATTTCATCTATTAAAATCAATTTAAACAAGAATGTGTCCAAAGTACACGGATGCCCCACTGGCACTATCATTTTCCATGTTTAATGCACCGTGAAATTGGGTCAAAAGTCTAATTTGGCTTAAAAATTATAAAGATCATATCATAAGCAGCAAGTGTACTAAGTTTCAAGTTGATTGGACTTCAGCTTCATCAAAAACTACCTTAACCAAAAACTTTAACCTGAAACTCCCATTTTAATTTTCATTGTTCAGTTGACAGTGAATTTAGGGTCAAAAGTCTAATTTGGTTTTAAAATTAGAAAGATCATATCATAAGCAACAAGTGTAATAAGTTTCTAGTTGATTGGACTTCAGCTTCATCAAAAACTACCTTGACCAAAAACTTTAACCTGCAGACAAACGAACGGATGGATGGACGGACAAACAAACTAAGGGAGCCACAGACCAGAAAACATAATGCCCCTCTACTTTCGTAGGTGAGGCATAAAAACCTAAATGTTTATAACGAACAATGGCGGAACATCATAAACCTCCTTAACGACGTCGCCTATAGTGACACTACATCAGTTATCCTAAAAAGTTCCAATGGAAGGATGAAATCGATAGAATGGAACTGTTAACTTAACTTTTTTACTATTTTATTTAATGACTATATATATCTGCACATGTGAAAATTATTTTTTAGGCCTATATATATATATATATATATATATATGTATTCTTTTAAAAAAAAATTATAGTACAACCTGTTATCACATAGGTAATAGCAACTTTGTGAAAATTTTGTTGAAATTCACTGATTTAGAAGGACGAGCAGGTAAGAAGATAAAAAAAACAACATTTTGAGACTTAAGACCTAAATTCACTGGGGATAAGGACAAAAAAAAAACATGAAACAAAAATGGACAGGTCAATTTAAGAGTTGGGAGTATTGTGTAGAGATATCTTGGGTTTAGGTAACCCAACTCTTCCGGACCTGTCATACATTTAACATAATCTGAATACTATATATATCTAACATTTTATGTAAACTTCACTTTGTTGGTTTGATATATTTGCATATTTCATTTTTTCAAAGGGAAATAATTCTGTTGCTTTACTACACTTTTCTATCTTTAGGTAAGGGGCTTCCCCAAAATATTTTACAAATAGAAAACAACAAACTTAACTAACTCAAAGGAGGGAACAATTGGGGACTTTAAGTCTTAAACAATTATATAACCATTCAACAGTGAACTACAATCAGATAATTAACAAAGAGGTAAATAAATAATTTCACAAAAGGGGCCTTATTTGAGAAGGCCTTTTAGAAATTGTGAAAAATTCTTCACCAACTTTTCCTTGTTCCTATAGGACATTTTGCAAAAAATAGAAAATGGAAAATTTTAAAAGAAGTACATGTATACCAGATGTTTAAAAATTAAATTCCCCTTCTCTAAAAATAAGACAGAGAGAACTATGTCCCTTTATAATCAGAATTTATATGCAAATATCCTATACCAATGATTTAAAACTAAAGTAAAGATGTGATACATAAAGCACTTTTTGTTTTTAAGTATGACATAGTGAATAAAAAACACATATAAAAAGAAACTTGTTTAAATGTATGATTGATGCATAGCCCATGGGAAAGATAAAATATTCTTTAGATTTAAATAAACATTTATTTTACATGCTTAAATATTCTTTTTTTTTAAATAAATGTTGTCTTTCTTTTTCTGTAATATGTTACAGTTAAACTGCAATGAAATAATGTTTCTGTATTCATTACGGTCACCAATTCAGATAATCTATGATAAAAATACTAAGTACATGTATACCAGATGTTTAAAAGTTAAAATTCCCCTTATCTATAAATAGAACTGAGATAATTATGTCCCTTTATAATCAGAATTTATATGCAAATATCCTATACCAATGATTTAGAACTGAAGTACAGATGTGATACCTAAAGCAATCAACACATTCTCCTTATATGTCTAGTCCGGAAGAGTTGAGTTATCCAGTATCGAATAAACAACTCTATATCCCCAACTCAACATTAGACCAGGCTCTCATTTTTATATTTTGTTGTCAATTAAAAGCATAAAAAAAAGGTCATTAACAGTCAAATATAAACATAGGATTAATAGGAAAGGTAAAATTAAATGTGTTAATCAAAACATATAAAAAAGATGATGTGGTATGATTGCCAATGAGACAACTACCCACAAAAAGACCTAAATCACACAAATATTAACAACTATAGGTCACCGTACGGCCTTCAACAATGAGCAAAGCCCATACCGCATAGACAGCTATAAAAGGCCCTAATAAGACAATGTAAACGAGAACACTAACAGCCTTATTTATGTAAAAAAAAATGAATGAAAAAAAATATGTAACACATAAACAAACGACAACCACTGAATTACAGGTTCCTGACTTGGGACAGGCACATACATAAACTAGAGGCTCCAAAGAGCCTGTGTCGCTCACCTTGGTCTATGTGAATATTAAACAAAGGAAGCAGATGGATTCATGACAAAATTGTGTTTTGGTGATGGTGATGTGTTTGTAAATCTTACTTTACTAGTCTTGCTGCTTACATTTATCTCTATCTATAATGAACTTGGCCCAGTAGTTTCAGTGGAAAATGTTAATAAAAATTTACAAATTTTATGAAAATTGTTAAAAATTGACTATAAAGGACAATAACTCCTTAGGGGGTCAATTGACAATTTCGGTCATGTTGACTTATTTGTAAATCTTACTTTGCTGAACATAATTGCTGTTTACAGTTTATCTCTATCTATAATCAAATTTAAGATAATAACCAAAAACAGCAAAATTTCCTTAAAATTACCGATTCAGGGGCAGCAACCCAACAATGGGTTGTCAGATTCATCTGAAATTATAGGGCAGATAGATCTTGATCTGATTAATGTTTTACCCCGTGTTGGATTTGCTCTAAATGCTTTGGTTTTTGAGTTATAAGCCAAAAACTGCATTTTACCCCTATGTTCTATTTTTAGCTGTGGCGGCCATCTTGATTTGATAGTCGGGTCACTGGACACATTTTTAAAACAAGATACCCCAAAGATGATGATTGCCAAGTCTGGATTAATTTGGCCCAGTAGTTTCAGAGGAGAAGATTTTTGTAAAAGATAACTAAGATTTACGAAAAATGGTTAAAAATTGACTATAAAGGGCAATAACTCCTAAACGGGTCAACTGACCATTTCGGTCATGTTGACTTATTTGTAAATCCTACTTTACTAAACATTATTGCTGTTTACAGTTTATCTCTATCTATAATAGTATTCAAGATAATAACCAAAAACTGCAAAATTTCCACAAAATTACCAATTCAGGGGCAGCAACCCAACAACGGGTTGACCGATTCATCTGAAAATTTCAGGGAAGATAGATCTTGACCTGATAAATATTTTTACCCCATGTCAGATTTCCTCTAAATGCTTTGGTTTTTGAGTTATAAGCCAAAAACTGCAGTTTACCCCTATGTTCTATTTTTAGCGGTGGCGGCCATCTTGGTTGGTTGACCGGGTCACGCCACACATTTTTTAAACTAGATACCCCAATGATGATTGTGGCCAAGTTTGGTTCAATTTGGCCCAGTAGTTTCAGAGGAGAAGATTTTTGTAAAAGATAACTAAGATTTACGAAAAATGGTTAAAAATTGACTATAAAGGGCAATAACTCCTATTAAACGGGTCAACTGACCATTTCGGTCATGTTGACTTATTTGTAAATCCTACTTTACTAAACATTATTGCTGTTTACAGTTTATCTCTATCTATAATAATATTCAAGATAATAACCAAAAACTGCAAAATTTCCACAAAATTACCAATTCAGGGGCAGCAACCCAACAACGGGTTGACCGATTCATCTGAAAATTTCAGGGCAGATAGATCTTGACCTGATAAACATTTTTACCCCATGTCAGATTTCCTCTAAATGCTTTGGTTTTTGAGTTATAAGCCAAAAACTGCATTTTACCCCTATGTTCTATTTTTAGCCGTGGCAGCCATCTTGGTTGGTTGACCGGGTCCCGCCACACATTTTTTAAACTAGATACCCCAATGATGATTGTGGCCAAGTTTGGTTCAATTTGGCCCAGTAGTTTCAGAGGAGAAGATTTTTGTAAAAGATAACTAAGATTTACGAAAAATGGTTAAAAATTGACTATAAAGGGCAATAACTCCTATTAAACGGGTCAACTGACCATTTCGGTCATGTTGACTTATTTGTAAATCCTACTTTACTAAACATTATTGCTGTTTACAGTTTATCTCTATCTATAATAATATTCAAGATAATAACCAAAAACTGCAAAATTTCCACAAAATTACCAATTCAGGGGCAGCAACCCAACAACGGGTTGACCGATTCATCTGAAAATTTCAGGGCAGATAGATCTTGACCTGATAAACATTTATACCCCATGTCAGATTTCCTCTAAATGCTTTGGTTTTTGAGTTATAAGCCAAAAACTGCATTTTACCCCTATGTTCTATTTTTAGCCGTGGCGGCCATCTTGGTTAGTTGACCGGGTCCCGCCACACATTTTTTAAACTAGATACCCCAATGATGATTGTGGCCAAGTTTGGTTCAATTTGGCCCAGTAGTTTCAGAGGAGAAGATTTTTGTAAAAGTTAACAACGACGACGGACGACGGACGACGGACGACGGACGCAAAGTGATGGGAAAAGCTCACTTGGCCCTTCGGGCCAGGTGAGCTAAAAATGTGGCTGGGTTAAACATGTAAGCGGGATCCCAACCCTTCCCCTAACCTGGGACAGTGGTATAACAGTACAACATAAGAACGAACTATAAAAATAAGTTGAAACTAGAGGCTCTAAAGAGCCTGTGTTGCTCACCTTGGTCTATGTGAATAATAAACAAAGGAAGCAGATTGAAAATTGACTACAAAGGTCAATAACTCCTACAGGGGTCAATTGATCATTTCGGTCATGTTGACTTAGTTGTACATCTTACTTTGCTGAACATTATTGCTGTTTACAGTTTACCTATATCTATAATAATATTCAATATAATAACCAAAATCAGCAAAATTTCCTTAAAATTACCAATTCAGGGGCAGCAACCCAAAAACAGGTTGTCCAATTCATCTGAAAATTTCAGGGCAGATAGATCTTCACCTGATAAACAATTTTACACCCTGTCAGATTTGCTCTAAATGCTTTGGTTTTTGAGTTATAAGCCAAAAACTGCATTTTACCCCTATGTTGTGTTTTTAGACATGGTAGCCATCTTGGTTGGTGTGCCGGGTCACCGGACAAATTTTTTAAACAAGATACCCCAATGATGATTGTGGCCAAGTTTCAAATAATTTGACCCAGCAGTTTCAGAGGAGAAGATTTTTCTAAAAGATTACTAAGATTTACGAAAAATGGTTAAAAATTGACTATAAAGGGCAATAACTCCTAAAGTGGTCAACTGACCATTTTGGTCATGTTGACTTATTTGTAGATCTTACTTTGCTGAACATTATCGCTGTTTACAGTTTATCTCTATCTAAAATAATATTCAAGATAATAACCAAAAACAACAGAATTTCCTTAAAATTACCAATTCAGGGGCAGCAACCTAACAACGGAATGTCAGATTCATCTGAAAATTTTAGGGCAGATAGATCTTAACCTGTTTAACAATATTACCCTTTGTCAGATTTGCTCTAAATCCTTTGGTTTTTGAGTTATAAGCCAAAAACTGCATTTTACCCCTATGTTCTATTTATAGCCATGGCGGCCATCTTGGTTAATTGGCGGGGTCACAGGACACAATTTTTAAACTAGATACCCCAATGATGATTGTGGCCAAGTTTGGTTAAATTTGGCTTAGTAGTTTCAGAGTAGGAGATTTTTGTAAAAGTTAACGCCGGACGCCAAGTGATGAGAAAAGCTCACTTGGCCCTTTGGGCCAGGTGAGCTAAAAAGGCTTAACTCATGGGAAAGATAAAAGATTCTCTAGATTTAAACGAACATTTATTTTACATGCTTAAATATTCTTAACAACTTTTCCTTGTTGACAATACTTCTATTTTTTGTCTACCCCAGTCATAACTACAACCAGATGCTCCGCAGGGCGTAGCTTTATACGACCGCAAAGGTTGAACCCTGAACGGTTGGGGCAAGTATGGACACAACATTCAAGCTGGATTCAGCTCTTAATTTGGATTGTGATTAAATAGTTGACACAGCATAGGTTTCTGACACAGATTGAATGTGTTCTAATGAACTTAAAATTTTTGTTTTCTCTTAGAGCAATTCACTATGCTGTTGAATATTAATCCTCTCAAAAAAATGTTTGAAGAAATTTTCTTTTTATTTATGAAATTTCAAATGAGAAAAATTGAACCCAATTTTTTTAATCACATCCCCCTTTCCCTTATTCCAAAACTAATCTCAATTAAAATTTCTAATGGAGTTTGCAACAATAACTTCTAATTTAAATACATCATAAAATATTAAGATGTAAAAAAACTGCTTGTTATCACTGAATGGTAAAGATTAATTTAATTTATCAGTTGGTAGTAAAAAGTGAATATACATTGTATATTGTATAAAACAAAGATTTAAGTTGATTCTGGACAAAGAAAGATAACTCCAATTAAAAAAAATTCTTGCTATTGCACAATATTGTGCAATTAGATATTTCTTGCTTACTATTCTGGGCAAAGAAAGATAACTCTAATTAAAAAAAAAATTTGCTATTTCACAATATTGTGCAATTAGATATTTCTTGCCATTGCGCAATACTGTGCAATTGAAAAGACTTGCTATTGTACAATACTTAATATAATAATTTTAGATCCTGATTTGGACCAACTTGAAAACTGGGCCCATAATCAAAAATCTAAGTACATGTTTGGATTCAGCATATCAAAGAACCCCAAGATTTCAATTTTAGTTAAAATCAAACTAAGTTTAATTTTGGACCCTTTGGACTTTAATGTAGACCAATTTGAAAACAGGACCAAAAATGAAGAATCTACATACACAGTTAGATTTGGCATATCAAAGAACCCCATTTATTCAATTTTTGATGAAATCAAACAAAGTTTAATTTTGGACCCCGATTTGGACCAACTTGAAAACTGGGCCAATAATCAAGAATCTAAGTACATTTTTAGATTCAGCATATAAAAGAACCCAACCGATTCATTTTTTGTCAAAATCAAACTAAGTTTAATTTTGGACCCTTTGGACCTTAATGTAGACCAATTTGAAAACGGGACCAAAAGTTAAGAATCTACATACACAGTAAGATTCGGCATATCAAAGAACCCCAATTATTCAATTTTGATGAAATCAAACAAAGTTTAATTTTGGCCCCTTTGGGCCCCTTATTCTGTTGGGACCAAAACTCCCAAAATCTATACCAACCTTCCTTTTATGGTCATAAACCTTGTGCTTAAATTTCATTGATTTCTATTTACTTAAACTAAAGTTATTGTGCGAAAACCAAGAATAATGCTTATTTGGGCCCTTTTTTGGCCCCTAATTCCTAAACTGTTGAAACCAAAACTCCCAAAATCAATCCCAACCTTTCTTTTGTGGTCATAAACCTTGTGTCAAAATTTCATAGATTTCTATTAACTTAAACTAAAGTTATGGTGCGAAAACCAAGAAAATGCTTATTTGGGCCCTTTTTGGCCCCTAATTCCTAAAATGTTGGGACCAAAACTCCCAAAATCAATACCAACCTTCCTTTTGTGGTCATAAACCTTGTGTTAAAATTTCATAGATTTCTATTCACTTTTACTAAAGTTAGAGTGCGAAAACTAAAAGTATTCGGACGACGACGACGACGCCGCAGACGACGACGCCAACGTGATAGCAATATACGACGACAAATTTTTCAAATTTTGCGGTCGTATAAAAATGATGTTCATGTATTCATTAAAATACAGTTATAACTTTGATGGTTTATGATCAGATTACTATGCTAAAAATTTTAATCTACTCCTATCAAATAATTGTGCAGTCTGTTGAAAGAAATAAGTGAAACTGCCACAGTGGGTCTCACCTTCTGTAGAAGTTACTTGTAGAAAATAATTTTAAAATCCTTTGCTAAAAGAGTAGTGATTATGATCATATGACACTAGGTAACAACTGTATGAAAGTTTTGTGATAATGAAGGGTAACATCAAGTGAGAAATGTAAAAAATATGCAAACCAAAACCTGAACTTGAGATAAAGTGTAAAAAACAAAAAAAAATTTTTTTAAGAAAAATGATAGTTTCCAAAATTTTAAAGTGGAAATGTAATGATAGATATATAAAGTATTCATATTAATGTACTACTATGTCAAGTCAGGAAAAGTTAAGTTACCTCAGATAGCTTTCATCAATATAAATAAAGAATTCACTAAAGTTTAATGAGAACTGCTGAAAGCATTTTCGAGTTATTGTCTGAAAACTGGAAATCCACCTTTTTTTTGTGATTAAAAAACCTTGTAACTCGGAAACATTACATCTAAAATTTATAAAATTTGATGCTCATGTCAATTTAACAGTGTTCTCCCCAGGATTTTTGGATATCGCTGTGGTAAGCTCGTAATTTTCGACAATTCTCAGTACCGGTAGCTGCGTCCTGGCGCATGGTTTGTTTTGTAATTGATTTGTTATGTGTTTTTCTTATATTATGCTATTGATGTTTTCTCTTGTAATAATGTCCTCATCATGCTCATGGAAGTTATCCCTATGTTCGTTAATGTTATTGTATGGGTATAGAAGAATTTTTTTTTCTTCCATGGGTATATACCAGACTGCCTATGCCCTATGTGGAGATTTCTAAGCACTAACAGGTGATGTTGTAGATTTGTGGGACCAACAATAAAGTCATTATCAGCTTCTGTGTTTGGTTTTGTAACCCGCTGTAGCAGTGTCCGGTTAACCTTATGATGTTTGACAGAAATTGACATTTTTTAGCACAATGATTTCTCATTTTTCTGACCTTATTGTTTTATAATATTCAAATGGCTTCATCCAAGCTGGACATCGAGAAAGTGAATTTCTGAAGTCTAGTATCAGCTTGGGGTTTGTTTTTTCTGATCATACATATCCTCTCAATTGTTTTCAAATAGTAAAATTCATTACTGTAGAATTACTGACTCAACAATTATTAGTTATAACTGGTGATAATGAATACTTCAAAGACTTGTTCAATTTTGGGGTTCCTATGGATACTAAACCCGGAAAATTCATTGTAACAAAAACAAAAAGAACAACCTGTGTTTGATCGTTTTTAAAATCATCATTTGTTCAAAGTTTGTGAAAGAAGTTTGTGAGTGTGGTCGGGAAATGCAGGCAATTGATTTCATCCATATATGCCTCTACATATTCTTAAAAAAAATAGATGTCAATGTTGTAATCTTTGTTTAATTTGATCTTTCTTAGACACCATTTTGTAAAATTTATTGGACTGGTTCCGCGAGTTACTTAATACAACGGAAATAATTCATTCAGAAATAGTAAACCAGTCGATCATATGATCCAAAGTGAAAAATAAGCAGGAAATTAAAAAAATTATGAAAAACATATAGCGACGCGCTTGCGTTGGATAGCGCTGCTGTCAGTGCAATATTACATTGGGAAATTGGGATAGTGCTGAAAATAGCAGAGCTAAAACGGCCTGGGGAGAACACTGCAGTAGATACAAACATTGAATACCTGTTGGTGACCTTCTGCTGTTGTTTTTTCTGGTTGTTGTCTCTTTGATACATTCCCTATTTCCACTCTTTAATTTTAATTAACTGAAAAGTTGGTGAATGCATTCATTCTTGAGTTACTGTCTGAAAAACTGGTGAAAAAACTTTTTTTAGTGAGTAAAACCCCACAAGTGGAAAAAGTAAAATATAATTTTTCAATTTTAGATATAGTCTTGAAATACCTTTTTTCTGAACTTATTACCTGCTCACCCTCCTGAATGAGTCAGTGAATCTTAACAGAATAATCATTTGAGTTGTATTCATGAACATTACAGCATTCATCATCTTTTACTTCGTGTACATTTTGCTTTCCCCCCTCATTAAAACATTTACTCTACCATTTTTAAATTATCAGTCTCAGCATATAGGTCTACTATAAAGCAGGATATCTTCTAATCTCAATATCAATATGCATTTAATATTTTTTTACTTGAGGTTAAAGGAGCACTAGCTACGAGATGTTTAAAAACCTTAAGTGTGATTTTTTTTTGCTCAATCAATAATAGAAGTGAAATGGTGAAACAATAATTCGCTTTAAGCAGCAAAATGGTTCAATTTTGTCAAATTAAACTAAATAATATTGATAATGAATTATTCACTTGCAAGTGACTTAATCTATTTATATCTAATCATTTGTATATATATGTTTACATGGCTTATATGGTCATCTGAGGTCAACTCGATATGTTTACATCGCTTATATGGTCATATGAGGTCAACTCTATATTTAATTAGTAAGTATATATATGTTTAAATCGCTTATATGGTCATCTGAGGTCAACTCGATATGTCTGCATCACTTATATGGTCATTTGAGGACAACTCAATATTTAATAAGAAGACTAAAATACACACGAAACGAAACTATATATTAATGACCCTATGCTCTGTAAACTGTTTATTTTACACTTTTGATAGTTTGGATAAATGTTTTACATTGTTATAAATAAAATATGAGAATTTGAGTAAAATCGACGACCATGAATTTGACAGCTAGTGCCCCTTAAAGCATTAAACAAACAATTATTTAATCAATCTTTGAGTTTTCAACTTTTTCATATTTATCTATCGTTAATGATTTTGCATTGATCTGTAATTCCTGAATACAAATACTTTTATCTATATTTTTTTCCAGTGCCATTTGGTCTGCATCTATTTGACCTAAAGAATTTCCCCAAAGACACTAAATAAGAGCTTTCTTTAACAAAGATATCCGACTTATTTAAATTTGAGTATATGTTTGAAACTATCATTTCGATAACCTTCAGAAGCACAATGATGCAGGACCTCTTTAATTAAATCCTGCGGAAATCTCACATGCATAGGTGCGTCCTTAAAGTCATGTACGTTCATACAACAAAGTTCACATTAAAAATTAGATAATTGTCCCGTATAAACAGCTGTCATGGATGCAAAAGAGCTATTGGAGAAACAATTATTCTAATAAAAATATAAATTTTTTTAAGATCTAGTTCAAATATTTATAGTTTATCACTTGCTTTCCATCATGATATAATTAATTTCAAACACAACCAAATCACCCACCATGACAGCATTTTGTCCAATCACAGAAAGGATTTTCGAGCATGCATATTCTGTTGCCATAGTTAAGCATCCTTAAGTTCAAAGCGCACTTACCGAAACTATACCGACTACGTCGGAAAAACTATTAAATGAGCTGAGGTACCAGGAATGGTGAGATTTATTCTTGCAAGTTTTGAAAGTTTGGGTGTAGCTCAGTGTGATCCCTCCAATAAAGTAATGGATTATATGCATCATCACATGACTGAGGATCAAGAAGATTTGCTTAAATTTGTATTTGATGATTTTCCCTAATACATGTCTTTTTTATTCTACAGAGTCAAAGATTTAAATAGCGGACAAATAAATTAAGAGAATATAACTTTTTTAATAATAGTAATCAATTACCTTTTCATATCTTCAATATCTTTTTGAATTATATCCAATTCTTTGATAGCAGAGAAATCAGCCACATGACTAAATGGGCCTGCATTGGTAGCATCCTACAAATAAAAACATAACAATTAAGTCAATTCCCTATTTCTGAAAAACTGACATAAGTAAGAATCACGTACACGGGTTAAAGGTTTGAAGCAATGACAATGTATAATAATATTCCACTTATGAATTTCTAAAAATCTGTATATCTGCCCAACTGCTTCTGAAAATATGCCAAAATAGGTAAATCATATAAATACTAAATGTTTATGGTGTTCACAAATGCTAAATACAGGATTTAGTGTGATCAGACTTTGAAACTAAATTTGTGATTGCCTTCAACTAAAAAGAGCAGGAGCTAATGAATAACAGTACTGTATTTGGAAAGATTTCACTAGAATTGTTATCTTTTACTTATTCAATACTGGAAATTTTTTTAAACGAAAACATTTTAAGACCTTGGAAAGTCAATTGAAACTGCACAACATTGTTACAAATGACTCCTGTTGGCACAGTTGAATAGACTGCAAATATCAACCAATCAAAAGAGGTGTTACATGTAAAATTATATTAAAATAGAAAAGAAAAAATTATGTTAAGATACATACTGTGATGCCAAAGGCTGCAGTATCTGTACCACTTCTCATGGAAGGAGGGATCATCTCAGGTGTTAACTGTGTTGGTGGATCTACACCTTTCATTTTCAGATTAATTAGGTACATTGCTAAAGCAAACTGTTCAGAATTTAATTTTCCTAAACCTTTAATATCACATAAAGACCTGAAAAAAATAAAAATAATTATGCCATCAAAATATATTTTAAATAACTCTTTATTTAAAATGTCTATACCCAAGTGAAGTGACAAAGCATGATTTTAAACACATAAAGTAATCATAATCAATAAAAATTAATTCTTATCTGCATTTTAAACCTTATACAGATAAGTATTTAAATATTCATAATTCTGGTAATGGGAGACAACTCTAGGATGAAATAAATTATGAATTAGAACTATTCCCATGCAAGTCTGAAATATACTTTTCTCCATATTTTCTTGATATTTTATGAACATTTTTAAAAGGTGTATATGACAAAAAAATTTGGTATACATATATTCACTACAAGAGATAATTCTAATCAAAATCATAAATTTGTATCTACATGTATTATCATATATTGTAAATTCAGAAATTATTGCATGCATTTATTATTGCAATTTGTCATTTTAGCCTCAAATGTGATTGTAATTTTTGCAATATTCAGAAACATCCTGTTTGATTCATATTAAAACAAGAATGTGTTTTCATTACACAGATGCCCCACTCGAACTTCATCATTTTTCAATGTTCAGTGGACCGTGAAATTGGGGTCAGAACTAGCTACTCTAATTTGACATTAAAATGAGAATGATTATATCATAAGGAACAAATATATTAAGTTTCAGATTGATTGGACTTCAGCTTCAACAAAAACTTCCTCGACCAAAAACTTTTACCTGAAACTGGACAGACGAACGAACAAATGGACAAACAGACGAATGTATGGACGCACAGACCAGAAAACATATATAATGCCCCTCTACATTTTCCTAGTTGGGGCATAAAAAAAAATTAAAATGCAAGTTTAAATTATTGTGAATATAAACCTGTCGCATTTTTGCAAAAATAAAAACATCTCAATAATTTCTGAATTTACAGTATTCCCATCTTGTCCATGTGAAAGACTGAAAAACTGGGAAGTTGACATCTCAAATCATTTTGCCTTACCATATATGAGCAAGGACATTATTTGGAACTCCACTCTGAACAAATATATCTCTGGTTTCTTGTCCTGTTACATAACCATCCATATCTAAATCAGCTGTTTTAAACATGGCATCAAATCGATTTTTGTCAGCAGCGTTTACAACCCACTGTCCACTCATCTGTATAAAAAAATCATTGGCAATTTTTAGTTTTCTTGTAGAACATCTACTCATATTTTGCAGCTTTTTACAAGTTTTTACAAATTTTTCTTAGTTTCCATAGCTATATATTTACATGCACTTCTTTGTGCTGAATTTGGTTAGAAACAGTTAATCTTCATTAAAATAATTTGGCAAACATAAATCAATTATATTCAAGTACAAGTAATACAAAAAGAAAATTCAGAAGGAAAATGAGACTATACATCAGCAGTTCTTACCGAGGGAGAATCTGACCTCATTGTTGGTGTCGACCTCCCACCCATCACGCCTGGGAGAACAGGAACAGATCCTGGTAATGTAGGTATTACCCCTGGTAGAACTTGAACACCACCTGGTACTGGATTATGCTTTCTTTTTGAGGGAGGTATAAGGGCTATTGGTAATATTGAAGGAACAGGTTCTTTTTCTATAGCTCTGTACACTAGATGCATTGACTGCAAAAAAAACAACATCATTGGTTGATACAATATATTCTCATAAACATCAAGTTTAACATATGTTCTCTTATATTAATATACATTTGTTTCCTTAGAAGTCAATCATTCTTATTGGCAGACAACATTCATGAGGTTTTAAAGTCATGTTTAATGCTGAATTTAACACATCTATAACAGCACATTATCTACACATCATTATAACATCATTCTCTACACATCCTTATAAAATCATTCTCTACACATCATTATAACAGTACCTTTCAATATCAAAATACCCCCAAAAAAACATAAAGATTGATTAAACTTGTGATTACCTGGTTTAAGCATTTAAACATTACTAACAAGAATGTGTCCCAAGTACACGGATGCCCCATCTGCACTATCATTTTCAATGTTCAGTGGACCATGAAAATGGGATAAAATCTCTAATTCGGCATTAAAATTAGAAAGATCATATCAAAGGGAACATCTTTACTGTTTCAAATTGATTGGACTTCAACTTCATCAAAAACTACCTCGACCAAAAACTTAAACCTGAAGTGAGACGAACGAAGAGACCAGAAAACATAATGCCCATAAATGGGGCATAAAAAAAGAATTGAACATTATGATGGTAGATAGCAGTTTAACCTCTAGCCATGAACGTAATGCTTATTTAAGATGAAAACATGTTAATGCAATATGAATATTAACCCTTAATTGTACAACACTGATATGTTGAGCTGCATTTTTAACATGCTAGTTCTTAATGTATTAGTATGCAGGAAGAAACATCAATCTACCCCTGATACATTAATTTTACTCTTTATCTTTGCTATTACTCCATGATGACGTGTGCTATGTGGGGAAGCAGCAAATACCAATTTTAAAGTCTTTGGTTTGACCCGTTCAGGGTTTGAACCCACAACACCAAGCATTGAGACAAGCACACTGTCAACATATATTTGTTCTACCTTACAAAGCCAGGAATTTCTAAGGGGGGGGGGGGTCGTTGGACTCACAAACTCGACTTTAAAAGTCACAATTCAAACAGAACATTGACTTTAACAGTATTTTCAAGGGGGGGGGGTCGTCCGAACCACCCCTGGATAAGGGTATGAAGCTCCACTGGAAACTTTGATATAAACAATGTCAGAATACCTATTCCTGTTGGAACAACTAGTCTATACTATTTATTCCGTTAGGAACATATACTGTAATATTTATTCCTGTGGAAATAATATTCCACTACATTTTTTTCCTTTTGGAACTTTTATTGTGAAGGAAATTATATTCCATGATAACACTACCAATAGAGACCACAGAAACAGTGAATTGAAAATGAACAAGAGGCTGTCACAACGACAGCTAACCGGATTTATTACCATTTATTCGTGTCCTGCCAATATCACAAGAACCATAACTGATGAACGGCGAAAGTGAAAATTGTCAATATCAAATTTGACCTCAATTTTGTCATCAGTATCAACATATTAAAATTTGAAATGCTTAGGTTGAATGGTTCATGAGTAAATGCAACAACATGAATGGAATGCCATTTTTCAATCTTCAAAGAACCATAACTCCTGAACGGTAAAAGTCAAAATCGTCATTTTGTTGTCAGTAACAACATATTAACATTTTAAAAGCTTTGGTTGAATGGCTCATGAGTAAATGCACAGACACAACATTTTTTTAAACTTTCAAGAACCGTAACTCCTGAAAGGTAAAAGTCAAAATCGTCTTTTTTGAACTTGACCTTCATTTTGTTGTCAGTAACAACATATTAACATTTTAAAAGGTTTAATTGAACAGTTCATGAGTAAATGCACAGACACAACATTTTTTAAACTTTCAAGAACCGTAAGTCCTGAACAGTAAAAGTCAAAATCGTCATTATTGAACTTGACCTTCATTTTGTTGTCAGTAACAACATATTAAAATTTAAAAAGGTTTGGTTGAATGGTTCATGAGTAAATGCACGGACACAACATTTTTTAAACTTTCAAGAACAGTAACTCCTGAACGGTAAGAGTCAAAATCATCATTATTGAACTTGACCTTTATTTTGTTGTCAGTAACAACATATTAAAATTTTAAAAGGTTTAGTTGAGTAATTCATGAGTAAATGCACGAAAACATTTGGTTGACGCCCGCCCGACCACCGTATATCCCCAAATCAATAACCAACATTATTGTCACAAGAATCCGGTTAAAAACCACTTTGTAATTTAGGTTTGTAAGAAATGCTTTTTGCATATTTACCCTCTTTAGGCATTTGAAAGACAATGGTGTTATCATGTTTTTCGTAGTTTTAAAATAGTGTTTTAAAAACATTTGTTTTGTCTTATATGTATGCTTCTTACCACACAAAATTCATCTCTGTCAAGGTAGCCATCTTTGTCTACATCACTTAACTCCCAGATATTCTTTAAAACATCTACGGGTAACTTGGAATTCATTAGCATCTAAAATAGAATAATAATATGCAAGTCTACAAAATTCCAAAAAAAGTTTCTCTATATACATTAAAAGTTTACAAGCATTTATAATACACAAGTATCATTAATATTGTAGAAGTACATTTAATTGCAAATTTTCAAACATATTTGTTTAATTTATGCTAATTAGGATACTTTTGTTTTGTTTTAAAAGACAATACTCTGAATAATGCTAATACAAGAAAACTTATGAAGTTAACTGCTTCAAACTGATCAAATATTAATAATTTTAAAGTCTAACTTTTGTCTAATAACAACAGTCCATACACAGTAATTTTTAAGTCTCTAAATACCTACAGGTCTAACTTTGTTCATTAGCAGTGAGCTAAGTCTCTGTGAATACTTACGGGTCTAACTTTGTCTCCTGACAACAGACCATAAACAGTGAGCTCTGTGAATACTTTTGGGTCTAACTTTATCTCCTGACAACAGACCATAAACAGTGAGCTAAGTCTCTGTGAATACTTTTGGGTCTAACTTTATCTCCTGACAACAGACCATAAACAGTGAGCTAAGTCTCTGTGAATTCTTACGGGTCTAACTTTATCTCCTGACAATAGACCATAAACAGTGAGCAAAGTCTCTGTGAATACTTACGGGCCTAACTTTGTCTTCTGACAACAGACCATAAACAGTGAGCTAAGTCTCTGTGAATACTTACGGGCCTAACTTTGTCTTCTGACAACAGACCATTAACAGTGAGCTAAGTCTCTGTGAATACTTACAGGTCTAACTTTATCCTTGACAATAGTCCATTAACAGTGAGCTAAGTCTCTGAATACTTTTGGGTCTAACTTAATCTCCTGACAACAGACCATAAACAGTGAGCTAAGTCTCTGTGAATACTTACGGGTCTAACTTTATCTCCTGACAACAGACCATAAACAGTGAGCTAAGTCTCTGTGAATACTTACAGGTCTAACTTTATCTCCTGACAACAGACCATAAACAGTGAGCTAAGTCTCTGTGAATACTTATGGGTCTAACTTTATCTCCTGACAACAGACCATAAACAGTGAGCTAAGTCTCTGTGAATACTTACAGGCCTAACTTTGTCTTCTGACAACAGACCATTAACAGTGAGCTAAGTCTCTGTGAATACTTACGGGCCTAACTTTGTCTTCTGACAACAGACCATTATCAGTGAGCTAAGTCTCTGTGAATACTTACGGGTCTAACTTTGTCTCCTGACAACAGACCACAAACAGTGAGCAAAGTCTCTGTGAATACTAACAGGTCTAACTTTGTCCCCTGACAATAGTCCATTAACAGTGAGCTAAGTCTCTGTGAATACTTACAGGTCTAACTTTGTCCATTAACAGTAAGCTCTGTGAATTCTTACAGGTCTAACTTTGTCTCCTGACAATAGTCCATAAACAGTGAGCTAAGTCTCTGTGAATACTTACAGGTCTAACTTTGTCTCCTGACAACAGACCACAAACAGTGAGCTAAGTCTCTGTGAATACTTACAGGTCTAACTTTGTCCATTAACAGTGAGCTCTGTGAATACTTACAGGTCTAACTTTGTCTCCTGACAATAGTCCATAAACAGTGAGCTAAGTCTCTGTGAATACTTACAGGTCTAACTTTGTCTCCTGACAACAGACCATAAACAGTGAGCTAAGTCTCTGTGAATACTTATAGGTCTAACTTTGTCCATTAACAGTGAGCTCTGTGAATACTTACAGGTCTAACTTTGTCTCCTGACAATAGTCCATAAACAGTGAGCTAAGTCTCTGTGAATACTTACAGGTCTAACTTTGTCTCCTGACAACAGACCACAAACAGTGAGCTAAGTCTCTGTGAATACTTACAGGTCTAACTTTGTCCATTAACAGTGAGCTCTGTGAATACTTACAGGTCTAACTTTGTCTCCTGACAATAGTCCATAAACAGTGAGCTAAGTCTCTGTGAATACTTACAGGTCTAACTTTGTCTCCTGACAACAGACCACAAACATTGAGCAAAGTCTCTGTGAATACTTACAGGTCTAACTTTGTCCCCTGACAATAGTCTATAAACAGTGAGCTAAGTCTCTGTGAATACTTACGGGTCTAACTTTGTCCCCTGAAAACAGACCATAAACAGTGAGCTAAGTCTCTGTGAATACTTACGGGTCTAACTTTGTCTCCTGACAACAGACCATAAACAGTGAGCTAAGTCTCTGTGAATACTTTTGGGTCTAACTTTATCTCCTGACAACAGACCATAAACAGTGAGCTAAGTCTCTGTGAATACTTACGGGTCTAACTTTATCTCCTGACAATAGACCATAAACAGTGAGCAAAGTCTCTGTGAATACTTACGGGCCTAACTTTGTCTTCTGACAACAAACCATAAACAGTGAGCTAAGTCTCTGTGAATACTTACGGGCCTAACTTTGTCTTCTGACAACAGACCATTAACAGTGAGCTAAGTCTCTGTGAATACTTACAGGTCTAACTTTATCCTTGACAATAGTCCATTAACAGTGAGCTAAGTCTCTGAATACTTTTGGGTCTAACTTAATCTCCTGACAACAGACCATAAACAGTGAGCTAAGTCTCTGTGAATACTTACGGGTCTAACTTTATCTCCTGACAATAGACCATAAACAGTGAGCAAAGTCTCTGTGAATACTTACGGGCCTAACTTTGTCTTCTGACAACAGACCATTAACAGTGAGCTAAGTCTCTGTGAATACTTACGGGCCTAACTTTGTCTTCTGACAACAGACCATTAACAGTGAGCTAAGTCTCTGTGAATACTTACGGGTCTAACTTAATCTCCTGACAACAGACCACAAACAGTGAGCAAAGTCTCTGTGAATACTAACAGGTCTAACTTTGTCCCCTGACAATAGTCCATTAACAGTGAGCTAAGTCTCTGTGAATACTTACAGGTCTAACTTTGTCCCTTAACAGTGAGCTCTGTGAATACTTACAGGTCTAACTTTGTCTCCTGACAATAGTCCATAAACAGTGAGCTAAGTCTCTGTGAATACTTACAGGTCTAACTTTGTCTCCTGACAACAGACCACAAACAGTGAGCTAAGTCTCTGTGAATACTTACAGGTCTAACTTTGTCCATTAACAGTGAGCTCTGTGAATACTTACAGGTCTAACTTTGTCTCCTGACAATAGTCCATAAACAGTGAGCTAAGTCTCTGTGAATACTTACAGGTCTAACTTTGTCTCCTGACAACAGACCACAAACATTGAGCAAAGTCTCTGTGAATACTTACAGGTCTAACTTTGTCCCCTGACAATAGTCTATAAACAGTGAGCTAAGTCTCTGTGAATACTTACGGGTCTAACTTTTTCCCCTGAAAACAGACCATAAACAGTGAGCTAAGTCTCTGTGAATACTTACGGGTCTAACTTTGTCTCCTGACAACAGACCATAAACAGTGAGCTAAGTCTCTGTGAATACTTTTGGGTCTAACTTTATCTCCTGACAACAGACCATAAACAGTGAGCAAAGTCTCTGTGAATACTTACGGGCCTAACTTTGTCTTCTGACAACAGACCATAAACAGTGAGCTAAGTCTCTGTGAATACTTTTGGGTCTAACTTTGTCTCCTGACAATAGTCCATAAACAGTGAGCTAAGTCTCTGTGAATACTTACGGGTCTAACTTTGTCTCCTGACAACAGACCACAAACAGTGAGCAAAGTCTCTGTGAATACTAACAGGTCTAACTTTGTCCCCTGACAATAGTCCATTAACAGTGAGCCAAGTCTCTGTGAATACTTACAGGTCTAACTTTGTCCCTTAACAGTGAGCTCTGTGAATACTTACAGGTCTAACTTTGTCTCCTGACAATAGTCCATAAACAGTGAGCTAAGTCTCTGTGAATACTTACAGGTCTAACTTTGTCTCCTGACAACAGACCACAAACAGTGAGCTAAGTCTCTGTGAATACTTACAGGTCTAACTTTGTCCATTAACAGTGAGCTCTGTGAATACTTACAGGTCTAACTTTGTCTCCTGACAATAGTCCATAAACAGTGAGCTAAGTCTCTGTGAATACTTACAGGTCTAACTTTGTCTCCTGACAACAGACCACAAACATTGAGCAAAGTCTCTGTGAATACTTACAGGTCTAACTTTGTCCCCTGACAATAGTCTATAAACAGTGAGCTAAGTCTCTGTGAATACTTACGGGTCTAACTTTGTCCCCTGAAAACAGACCATAAACAGTGAGCTAAGTCTCTGTGAATACTTACGGGTCTAACTTTGTCTCCTGACAACAGACCATAAACAGTGAGCTAAGTCTCTGTGAATACTTTTGGGTCTAATTTTATCTCCTGACAACAGACCATAAACAGTGAGCAAAGTCTCTGTGAATACTTACGGGCCTAACTTTGTCTTCTGACAACAGACCATAAACAGTGAGCTAAGTCTCTGTGAATACTTACGGGCCTAACTTTGTCTTCTGACAACAGACCATTAACAGTGAGCTAAGTCTCTGTGAATACTTACGGGTCTAACTTTATCTCCTGACAACAGACCACAAACAGTGAGCAAAGTCTCTGTGAATACTAACAGGTCTAACTTTGTCCCCTGACAATAGTCCATTAACAGTGAGCTAAGTCTCTGTGAATACTTACAGGTCTAACTTTGTCCCTTAACAGTGAGCTCTGTGAATACTTACAGGTCTAACTTTGTCTCCTGACAATAGTCCATAAACAGTGAGCTAAGTCTCTGTGAATACTTACAGGTCTAACTTTGTCTCCTGACAACAGACCACAAACAGTGAGCTAAGTCTCTGTGAATACTTACAGGTCTAACTTTGTCCATTAACAGTGAGCTCTGTGAATACTTACAGGTCTAACTTTGTCTCCTGACAACAGACCACAAACATTGAGCAAAGTCTCTGTGAATACTTACAGGTCTAACTTTGTCCCCTGACAATAGTCTATAAACAGTGAGCTAAGTCTCTGTGAATACTTACGGGTCTAACTTTGTCCCCTGAAAACAGACCATAAACAGTGAGCTAAGTCTCTGTGAATACTTACGGGTCTAACTTTGTCTCCTGACAACAGACCATAAACAGTGAGCTAAGTCTCTGTGAATACTTTTGGGTCTAACTTTATCTCCTGACAACAGACCATAAACAGTGAGCAAAGTCTCTGTGAATACTTACGGGCCTAACTTTGTCTTCTGACAACAGACCATAAACAGTGAGCTAAGTCTCTGTGAATACTTTTGGGTCTAACTTTGTCTCCTGACAATAGTCCATAAACAGTGAGCTAAGTCTCTGTGAATACTTACGGGTCTAACTTTGTCTCCTGACAACAGACCACAAACAGTGAGCAAAGTCTCTGTGAATACTAACAGGTCTAACTTTGTCCCCTGACAATAGTCCATTAACAGTGAGCCAAGTCTCTGTGAATACTTACAGGTCTAACTTTGTCCCTTAACAGTGAGCTCTGTGAATACTTACAGGTCTAACTTTGTCTCCTGACAATAGTCCATAAACAGTGAGCTAAGTCTCTGTGAATACTTACAGGTCTAACTTTGTCTCCTGACAACAGACCACAAACAGTGAGCTAAGTCTCTGTGAATACTTACAGGTCTAACTTTGTCCATTAACAGTGAGCTCTGTGAATACTTACAGGTCTAACTTTGTCTCCTGACAATAGTCCATAAACAGTGAGCTAAGTCTCTGTGAATACTTACAGGTCTAACTTTGTCTCCTGACAACAGACCACAAACATTGAGCAAAGTCTCTGTGAATACTTACAGGTCTAACTTTGTCCCCTGACAATAGTCTATAAACAGTGAGCTAAGTCTCTGTGAATACTTACGGGTCTAACTTTGTCCCCTGAAAACAGACCATAAACAGTGAGCTAAGTCTCTGTGAATACTTACGGGTCTAACTTTGTCTCCTGACAACAGACCATAAACAGTGAGCTAAGTCTCTGTGAATACTTTTGGGTCTAACTTTATCTCCTGACAACAGACCATAAACAGTGAGCTAAGTCTCTGTGAATACTTACGGGTCTAACTTTATCTCCTGACAATAGACCATAAACAGTGAGCAAAGTCTCTGTGAATACTTACGGGCCTAACTTTGTCTTCTGACAACAAACCATAAACAGTGAGCTAAGTCTCTGTGAATACTTACGGGCCTAACTTTGTCTTCTGACAACAGACCATTAACAGTGAGCTAAGTCTCTGTGAATACTTACAGGTCTAACTTTATCCTTGACAATAGTCCATTAACAGTGAGCTAAGTCTCTGAATACTTTTGGGTCTAACTTAATCTCCTGACAACAGACCATAAACAGTGAGCTAAGTCTCTGTGAATACTTACGGGTCTAACTTTATCTCCTGACAATAGACCATAAACAGTGAGCAAAGTCTCTGTGAATACTTACGGGCCTAACTTTGTCTTCTGACAACAGACCATTAACAGTGAGCTAAGTCTCTGTGAATACTTACGGGCCTAACTTTGTCTTCTGACAACAGACCATTAACAGTGAGCTAAGTCTCTGTGAATACTTACGGGTCTAACTTAATCTCCTGACAACAGACCACAAACAGTGAGCAAAGTCTCTGTGAATACTAACAGGTCTAACTTTGTCCCCTGACAATAGTCCATTAACAGTGAGCTAAGTCTCTGTGAATACTTACAGGTCTAACTTTGTCCCTTAACAGTGAGCTCTGTGAATACTTACAGGTCTAACTTTGTCTCCTGACAATAGTCCATAAACAGTGAGCTAAGTCTCTGTGAATACTTACAGGTCTAACTTTGTCTCCTGACAACAGACCACAAACAGTGAGCTAAGTCTCTGTGAATACTTACAGGTCTAACTTTGTCCATTAACAGTGAGCTCTGTGAATACTTACAGGTCTAACTTTGTCTCCTGACAATAGTCCATAAACAGTGAGCTAAGTCTCTGTGAATACTTACAGGTCTAACTTTGTCTCCTGACAACAGACCACAAACATTGAGCAAAGTCTCTGTGAATACTTACAGGTCTAACTTTGTCCCCTGACAATAGTCTATAAACAGTGAGCTAAGTCTCTGTGAATACTTACGGGTCTAACTTTTTCCCCTGAAAACAGACCATAAACAGTGAGCTAAGTCTCTGTGAATACTTACGGGTCTAACTTTGTCTCCTGACAACAGACCATAAACAGTGAGCTAAGTCTCTGTGAATACTTTTGGGTCTAACTTTATCTCCTGACAACAGACCATAAACAGTGAGCAAAGTCTCTGTGAATACTTACGGGCCTAACTTTGTCTTCTGACAACAGACCATAAACAGTGAGCTAAGTCTCTGTGAATACTTTTGGGTCTAACTTTGTCTCCTGACAATAGTCCATAAACAGTGAGCTAAGTCTCTGTGAATACTTACGGGTCTAACTTTGTCTCCTGACAACAGACCACAAACAGTGAGCAAAGTCTCTGTGAATACTAACAGGTCTAACTTTGTCCCCTGACAATAGTCCATTAACAGTGAGCCAAGTCTCTGTGAATACTTACAGGTCTAACTTTGTCCCTTAACAGTGAGCTCTGTGAATACTTACAGGTCTAACTTTGTCTCCTGACAATAGTCCATAAACAGTGAGCTAAGTCTCTGTGAATACTTACAGGTCTAACTTTGTCTCCTGACAACAGACCACAAACAGTGAGCTAAGTCTCTGTGAATACTTACAGGTCTAACTTTGTCCATTAACAGTGAGCTCTGTGAATACTTACAGGTCTAACTTTGTCTCCTGACAATAGTCCATAAACAGTGAGCTAAGTCTCTGTGAATACTTACAGGTCTAACTTTGTCTCCTGACAACAGACCACAAACATTGAGCAAAGTCTCTGTGAATACTTACAGGTCTAACTTTGTCCCCTGACAATAGTCTATAAACAGTGAGCTAAGTCTCTGTGAATACTTACGGGTCTAACTTTGTCCCCTGAAAACAGACCATAAACAGTGAGCTAAGTCTCTGTGAATACTTACGGGTCTAACTTTGTCTCCTGACAACAGACCATAAACAGTGAGCTAAGTCTCTGTGAATACTTTTGGGTCTAATTTTATCTCCTGACAACAGACCATAAACAGTGAGCAAAGTCTCTGTGAATACTTACGGGCCTAACTTTGTCTTCTGACAACAGACCATAAACAGTGAGCTAAGTCTCTGTGAATACTTACGGGCCTAACTTTGTCTTCTGACAACAGACCATTAACAGTGAGCTAAGTCTCTGTGAATACTTACGGGTCTAACTTTATCTCCTGACAACAGACCACAAACAGTGAGCAAAGTCTCTGTGAATACTAACAGGTCTAACTTTGTCCCCTGACAATAGTCCATTAACAGTGAGCTAAGTCTCTGTGAATACTTACAGGTCTAACTTTGTCCCTTAACAGTGAGCTCTGTGAATACTTACAGGTCTAACTTTGTCTCCTGACAATAGTCCATAAACAGTGAGCTAAGTCTCTGTGAATACTTACAGGTCTAACTTTGTCTCCTGACAACAGACCACAAACAGTGAGCTAAGTCTCTGTGAATACTTACAGGTCTAACTTTGTCCATTAACAGTGAGCTCTGTGAATACTTACAGGTCTAACTTTGTCTCCTGACAACAGACCACAAACATTGAGCAAAGTCTCTGTGAATACTTACAGGTCTAACTTTGTCCCCTGACAATAGTCTATAAACAGTGAGCTAAGTCTCTGTGAATACTTACGGGTCTAACTTTGTCCCCTGAAAACAGACCATAAACAGTGAGCTAAGTCTCTGTGAATACTTACGGGTCTAACTTTGTCTCCTGACAACAGACCATAAACAGTGAGCTAAGTCTCTGTGAATACTTTTGGGTCTAACTTTATCTCCTGACAACAGACCATAAACAGTGAGCAAAGTCTCTGTGAATACTTACGGGCCTAACTTTGTCTTCTGACAACAGACCATAAACAGTGAGCTAAGTCTCTGTGAATACTTTTGGGTCTAACTTTGTCTCCTGACAATAGTCCATAAACAGTGAGCTAAGTCTCTGTGAATACTTACGGGTCTAACTTTGTCTCCTGACAACAGACCACAAACAGTGAGCAAAGTCTCTGTGAATACTAACAGGTCTAACTTTGTCCCCTGACAATAGTCCATTAACAGTGAGCCAAGTCTCTGTGAATACTTACAGGTCTAACTTTGTCCCTTAACAGTGAGCTCTGTGAATACTTACAGGTCTAACTTTGTCTCCTGACAATAGTCCATAAACAGTGAGCTAAGTCTCTGTGAATACTTACAGGTCTAACTTTGTCTCCTGACAACAGACCACAAACAGTGAGCTAAGTCTCTGTGAATACTTACAGGTCTAACTTTGTCCATTAACAGTGAGCTCTGTGAATACTTACAGGTCTAACTTTGTCTCCTGACAATAGTCCATAAACAGTGAGCTAAGTCTCTGTGAATACTTACAGGTCTAACTTTGTCTCCTGACAACAGACCACAAACATTGAGCAAAGTCTCTGTGAATACTTACAGGTCTAACTTTGTCCCCTGACAATAGTCTATAAACAGTGAGCTAAGTCTCTGTGAATACTTACGGGTCTAACTTTGTCCCCTGAAAACAGACCATAAACAGTGAGCTAAGTCTCTGTGAATACTTACGGGTCTAACTTTGTCTCCTGACAACAGACCATAAACAGTGAGCTAAGTCTCTGTGAATACTTTTGGGTCTAATTTTATCTCCTGACAACAGACCATAAACAGTGAGCAAAGTCTCTGTGAATACTTACGGGCCTAACTTTGTCTTCTGACAACAGACCATAAACAGTGAGCTAAGTCTCTGTGAATACTTACGGGCCTAACTTTGTCTTCTGACAACAGACCATTAACAGTGAGCTAAGTCTCTGTGAATACTTACGGGTCTAACTTTATCTCCTGACAACAGACCACAAACAGTGAGCAAAGTCTCTGTGAATACTAACAGGTCTAACTTTGTCCCCTGACAATAGTCCATTAACAGTGAGCTAAGTCTCTGTGAATACTTACAGGTCTAACTTTGTCCCTTAACAGTGAGCTCTGTGAATACTTACAGGTCTAACTTTGTCTCCTGACAATAGTCCATAAACAGTGAGCTAAGTCTCTGTGAATACTTACAGGTCTAACTTTGTCTCCTGACAACAGACCACAAACAGTGAGCTAAGTCTCTGTGAATACTTACAGGTCTAACTTTGTCCATTAACAGTGAGCTCTGTGAATACTTACAGGTCTAACTTTGTCTCCTGACAACAGACCACAAACATTGAGCAAAGTCTCTGTGAATACTTACAGGTCTAACTTTGTCCCCTGACAATAGTCTATAAACAGTGAGCTAAGTCTCTGTGAATACTTACGGGTCTAACTTTGTCCCCTGAAAACAGACCATAAACAGTGAGCTAAGTCTCTGTGAATACTTACGGGTCTAACTTTGTCTCCTGACAACAGACCACAAACAGTGAGCTAAGTCTCTGTGAATACTTACAGGTCTAACTTTGTCCATTAACAGTGAGCTCTGTGAATACTTACAGGTCTAACTTTGTCTCCTGACAATAGTCCATAAACAGTGAGCTAAGTCTCTGTGAATACTTACAGGTCTAACTTTGTCTCCTGACAACAGACCACAAACATTGAGCAAAGTCTCTGTGAATACTTACAGGTCTAACTTTGTCCCCTGACAATAGTCTATAAACAGTGAGCTAAGTCTCTGTGAATACTTACGGGTCTAACTTTGTCCCCTGAAAACAGACCATAAACAGTGAGCTAAGTCTCTGTGAATACTTACGGGTCTAACTTTGTCTCCTGACAACAGACCATAAACAGTGAGCTAAGTCTCTGTGAATACTTTTGGGTCTAACTTTATCTCCTGACAACAGACCATAAACAGTGAGCAAAGTCTCTGTGAATACTTACGGGCCTAACTTTGTCTTCTGACAACAGACCATAAACAGTGAGCTAAGTCTCTGTGAATACTTTTGGGTCTAACTTTGTCTCCTGACAATAGTCCATAAACAGTGAGCTAAGTCTCTGTGAATACTTACGGGTCTAACTTTATCTCCTGACAACAGACCATAAACAGTGAGCTAAGTCTCTGTGAATACTTTTGGGTCTAACTTTATCTCCTGACAACAGACCATAAACAGTGAGCTAAGTCTCTGTGAATACTTTTGGGTCTAACTTTATCTCCTGACAACAGACCATAAACAGTGAGCTAAGTCTCTGTGAATACTTTTGGGTCTAACTTTATCTCCTGACAACAGACCATAAACAGTGAGCTAAGTCTCTGTGAATACTTACGGGCCTAACTTTGTCTTCTGACAACAGACCATAAACAGTGAGCTAAGTCTCTGTGAATACTTACGGGCCTAACTTTGTCTTCTGACAACAGACCATTAACAGTGAGCTAAGTCTCTGTGAATACTTACAGGTCTAACTTTATCCTTGACAATAGTCCATTAACAGTGAGCTAAGTCTCTGTGAATACTTACAGGTCTAACTTTGTCCATTAACAGTGAGCTCTGTGAATACTTACAGGTCTAACTTTGTCTCCTGACAATAGTCCATAAACAGTGAGCTAAGTCTCTGTGAATACTTACAGGTCTAACTTTGTCTCCTGACAACAGACCACAAACATTGAGCAAAGTCTCTGTGAATACTTACAGGTCTAACTTTGTCCCCTGACAATAGTCTATAAACAGTGAGCTTAGTCTCTGTGAATACTTACGGGTCTAACTTTGTCCCCTGAAAACAGACCATAAACAGTGAGCTAAGTCTCTGTGAATACTTACGGGTCTAACTTTGTCTCCTGACAACAGACCATAAACAGTGAGCTAAGTCTCTGTGAATACTTTTGGGTCTAACTTTATCTCCTGACAACAGACCATAAACAGTGAGCAAAGTCTCTGTGAATACTTACGGGCCTAACTTTGTCTTCTGACAACAGACCATAAACAGTGAGCTAAGTCTCTGTGAATACTTTTGGGTCTAACTTTGTCTCCTGACAATAGTCCATAAACAGTGAGCTAAGTCTCTGTGAATACTTACGGGTCTAACTTTATCTCCTGACAACAGACCATAAACAGTGAGCTAAGTCTCTGTGAATACTTTTGGGTCTAACTTTATCTCCTGACAACAGACCATAAACAGTGAGCTAAGTCTCTGTGAATACTTTTGGGTCTAACTTTATCTCCTGACAACAGACCATAAACAGTGAGCTAAGTCTCTGTGAATACTTTTGGGTCTAACTTTATCTCCTGACAACAGACCATAAACAGTGAGCTAAGTCTCTGTGAATACTTACGGGCCTAACTTTGTCTTCTGACAACAGACCATAAACAGTGAGCTAAGTCTCTGTGAATACTTACGGGCCTAACTTTGTCTTCTGACAACAGACCATTAACAGTGAGCTAAGTCTCTGTGAATACTTACAGGTCTAACTTTATCCTTGACAATAGTCCATTAACAGTGAGCTAAGTCTCTGAATACTTTTGGGTCTAACTTAATCTCCTGACAACAGACCATAAACAGTGAGCTAAGTCTCTGTGAATACTTACGGGTCTAACTTTATCTCCTGACAATAGACCATAAACAGTGAGCCAAGTCTCTGTGAATACTTACGGGCCTAACTTTGTCTTCTGACAACAGACCATTAACAGTGAGCTAAGTCTCTGTGAATACTTACGGGCCTAACTTTGTCTTCTGACAACAGACCATTAACAGTGAGCTAAGTCTCTGTGAATACTTACAGGTCTAACTTTGTCTCCTGACAACAGACCACAAACAGTGAGCTAAGTCTCTGTGAATACTTACAGGTCTAACTTTGTCTCCTGACAACAGACCACAAACAGTGAGCTAAGTCTCTGTGAATACTTACGGGTCTAACTTTGTCTCCTGACAACAGACCACAAACAGTGAGCAAAGTCTCTGTGAATACATACAGGTCTAACTTTGTCCCCTGACAATAGTCCATTAACAGTGAGCTTAGTCTCTGTGAATACTTACAGGTCTAACTTTGTCCCTTAACAGTGAGCTCTGTGAATACTTACAGGTCTAACTTTGTCTCCTGACAATAGTCCATAAACAGTGAGCTAAGTCTCTGTGAATACTTACAGGTCTAACTTTGTCTCCTGACAACAGACCACAAACAGTGAGCTAAGTCTCTGTGAATACTTACAGGTCTAACTTTGTCCATTAACAGTGAGCTCTGTGAATACTTACAGGTCTAACTTTGTCTCCTGAAAATAGTCCATAAACAGTGAGCTAAGTCTCTGTGAATACTTACAGGTCTAACTTTGTCTCCTGACAACAGACCACAAACAGTGAGCTAAGTCTCTGTGAATACTTACAGGTCTAACTTTGTCCATTAACAGTGAGCTCTGTGAATACTTACAGGTCTAACTTTGTCTCCTGACAATAGTCCATAAACAGTGAGCTAAGTCTCTGTGAATACTTACAGGTCTAACTTTGTCTCCTGACAACAGACCACAAACATTGAGCAAAGTCTCTGTGAATACTTACAGGTCTAACTTTGTCCCCTGACAATAGTCTATAAACAGTGAGCTAAGTCTCTGTGAATACTTACGGGTCTAACTTTCTCCCCTGAAAACAGACCATAAACAGTGAGCTAAGTCTCTGTGAATACTTACGGGTCTAACTTTGTCCATTAACAGTGAGCTAAGTCTCTGTGAATACTTACGGGTCTAACTTTGTCCATTAACAGTGAGCTAAGTCTCTGTGAATACTTACGGGTCTAACTTTATCTCCTGACAATAGTCTATAAACAGTGAGCTAAGTCTCTGTGAATACTTACGGGTCTAACTTTGTCCCCTGACAACAGACCACAAACAGTGAGCAAAGTCTCTGTGAATACTTACGGGTCTAACTTTGTCCCCTGACAATAGTCCATTAACAGGAACCAAGCTATCAAACAACTGATCATACTTGGTTTTCTCTACAGCCTTTAAAATAAAAAAAAAACATAAAACTTTTCATTCTAATATTTTTGAACTGCATTATTAGGACATTTGCAGTCTACAAAGAAATTAATGAAAAAAAACCACATTTATACTGTTCACTAATCAATTTCCATTGTGCATTCAAGTTTGACCAACATTTCAAAACGAAAAAATGAAAATAATATGTGTTCATTACTGAATACTAATATTTATAGATTGTTGTTTCTTCTTCACTAATCAAATTTGTTAATTACATTACAGTTATGTACATAAACTCAATTCGTGTACATTTTCATTTTTTTTGTCAATAATGTTCTTGCAATATAACTGACATTCTTTTCTCACAAACTTTATCTTATAGACATCATATAGTTGTTAACTCATACTATAGTTCTAAAATATTTATTCAATATTTATCATTTCTAGAATTTAACATCATTTCTTTATCTTGTTTAAAATTTAAATGATAAAATGTTCAATTGTAATTTATATATACTGGTATTAAATTTGTTCAATTTGATTTTGATAAAAAAATAGGGATGGCAACGAGTACCCGAGTACTCGGGTACTCGATCAAAAGACCGAGTACTCGATTACAGTTTTAGTACTCGGATACTCGTTTGCTTGTTATACATCTTCAGATACAGTACGGGTAGGGACTTATTTTTATGGATGTCTTAATCCGTCTAGTCGGATATGAATAATCGGACATTTTTATGGTAGGTAGTATGGTCAATAAACAACAAACCCAGGTGTGATTGGCAATATATTTATCCTTTCATCTTAATCCGTGCTGCTAGGATTACGGTTCACTGATTTCAGAATCGGGTTACCTGTAATTTTAACCTCTCAGTCACTTTATTGATTACATCGTTTTTGACATAAAATATTTTTACAGGTGAAGTACTGGAGAAAACTTTGTTTTAATAAAAATAGCCTATTTTTTTTAATTATGGTTTTTATATTTCAACTGCTATTTATTTTCTAATTTGTTCCTCAAAATTATTTTTATTCTATGTTCTTTGTTGTTTATTTTTTGTTTATTTGTGTATCTGTTTCTTATTTGTTTGCATAAAATTTCAAACATAAATATTTTTACATGTACTCTATTTCTGGAAGCTTACGGTTAACTTATTTTTGTTTTACTCGTCAATCCATTAGCAGAATGCTGTCTCCAGGGTTAGTTTGACGCGGCCACATGCAAAATATTTCTATAATATGTATTTAATATTCAGTCTGTGTTGGGTCAGTTCCGAGATAAAAAAAATAATTACAGTGAGCAATACTTGTATATTATTTAGTAGCTTGCTGATTCTTTGTAGTTTTTACTTTTTACTGTAAACAATTTATTGTCCGAAACTTCAAAGTTGGAGATGTATCAATAAAATAGAACGCAAATAATAACACTAGAAGAAGATATTGATTCTTCCTGGACATAATAAAGTTTATTTTAAGATTTCCGTGTTTGTTCATTATGCTAAATTTATATAATTGATCTGCATTTGGGGGTAGGGGGTAAATAGGGTCCAGATCTCGAAATCCCGGGCTTAAAAACACGAAGTCCCAAGGTCCCGAATTTAAATAAATCAAAATCCCGACATCGCGAAAAAAAGAATTCCCAGATCCCGAAAGTGTTAATCCCGAAATCCCGAACTTAAATTAATTGCGTAATATTAATTTACGCACAATCCATGTAAAAAAGGAAACTTGTATGTTATATATTTTTAACAGCAATTTGTTAAGAAAAAATTGCCGTGAAAAGATAATTCCATGATGCACATATTAGTGATAAACAGCGTGTGCACGTGGTTGAACTTTAACTTGACTCCACTAACAATATTATTGAATGCTAATAAAAGATGTTAAAGATCGATTTTGTCCACTGCTTGAGATTTTTATATGGCGGGAAATGTCGTAACAGTAAACTTAGGTGACCTTACTGATCTACCGTGGGAAAATCCATTCATGATTAAATTTGATGTGGAATGATTGACAGTATTGTGCGTTAGTTTTGAGGCTCTTGATCGATTGACCAGAATAGAAATTTAATCGATTTACATACATGTAAAATCAAAACAAGATTTAGTCTTCTTTAACTATTTTTTGTTTTATTTTTATCAGTCATTTCCTGGATTTCCATTTAAATATTCTACTTTTGGGAACTCCTTTAAACTTCAGAAATAATACAACATCGATTTAAAAATTCTTACGGACTGCGCGAGCTATAGAATGACTAGAAGTACGACGAAAAAGTAAAGACAGCTGATCATGACTAGTACGATTAGCCTTTAACCCCATTGGGGTATAAATATGCATTTATTCAATAAACTATAAAAGGGATTAAATTTTGATTTTCGTGTATCAATTCGTAAAATATAATTATAATAAAAACTCCGGCGATTTTCATAAAAGAGTCGAGACATGAAAATAGAAAGGCAATATCTCGAATGTCAACAATTTGTTGTTAAATAAAAAATAGGAATTGAAATATGATCACGGCGTTATAAATAATGTATTTAAAGAGATAAACGGGAAATATGTCAAAATAGAAAGCACGAGTGATCTGTCTGACCAAAATGTTTTACTTGCGAGAAATGATTGACAGGTGTGAATTGATGTAGAGGCTCCGACGGGGAAAGTTGTTTCAAAAGGAAAATAACTTTATAAACAATGCCTATACATATTTTATAAATACGATATGTTGGCCTTATACTTAAAATTGTGTTTCTTATAATAACATATAAAGGAACAGGACGTTAAAAGGGGGAAATAATATAACCATCAATGAAAACTCGTATAATTTACGGAATTGATGTCTCAACAATTTGATTTAAACTTCGATTGAAAACAGTCTTGGTTGTTATTAGGCTTATTATTTTGAATTAGATGAAATATTTACGGTTTACAAATACAAATGCAAATAAAAAATAGTTTATTGGCACAAAACTATTATAATAATTGGCAACACAATATATTGTTAGAAATCGTCTTTATTTCATTTCCAATTATAAAAAAAAAAATCCCACATTCATGATATTTAATTTTATTTTTAATTCTAAATATTTAATTTTTAATTTAAATTCTTATATTTAATTTTAATTTCAATTCTTTCTCTTTGAATACAAAACAATATTTTACATTTATCTATTCTCCATAAATACAAATATATCTGTACAGGTAAAATTTAATTCTAATCAAGCTGGTACAGATTGATTTACGACCTTCCACTTGGATATTGCACAGCAGGTGTTTATTACTCTGGGACAACTGTCCGACCAGTCTGACATCTAGACGGATTAAGGCTTCCATAAAAATAAGTCCCTACCTGTACTGTACATGTATTTCTCTTCAAATTTCCACTCACTTAAGTTCTGTTGAAATATCCCCTTCGTAATACTAAATAAGATCTATTAACAACATACATATGTTTAACTTTATCATGAGATTACTAGTGGTACCAGCAACGTCCTTTAGGCTTACGAGGGAATGTTTTCATGTGCACAACTTGTAACAAAAATAGAAAGGCAAACAGTCTTTCATCTGAAATTGTAGACCAGATCATATTTCTAAACAAGAACAAACTGACCTGCGGTAAACCATACGCAACTGATTAGAGACATTGATAACGGTGTTTGTATACGGATTAACACTGTCCGGGATTAATAATTAACTTATCACAAGCCATAAAAACTTACCTTTGTTTGTTAATCAAGACTTTTATGTAATCGTAATTGGTATGAGATGTACATTTAAATTAATTAAATTACTCTGTTTTTCAAACTTAACTATAATGGTTTAATTTACAATTCAAACATTGGCAAAGATACGAGAGTGACATTCAAACCCAAAAATTGAAAATAACTGACAACGCCATGGTTAAAAAAAGACAAAAATTAGACAACGATAAAAACACAAAAAGTACAGGTACAAGTTAAATTTGAAATCCAATATTGTTGTAAACAAATTTATAGACAAGTCGTATTATAACAATTACTATCTCCACAGGAACAGATGATACATATATTGTCTACTTAATTTTCAAATTGTTGGACTTTTCATGCAAATATTCTTGATTTAATTGGAATTGTGTTCTTGAACACGTACACAAACAAAAATTGCTTTTATGATAGGTTATTGTTAAAACAAAAACCAGAGGAGCAAGCTATGTTTGTAATACGTTTGTCTTTCGTTAACATGTTTAAGAAAGGTGATAACAAAAACCCACCTAAAATCTGAATTTTTCAATAGACGTTTAAGATTCATCCGAGATCGCGAGTACTCGAGTATCATGACCAAGTATCTGAGTATTAAATTTCAGATCTTTTGACATCCCTAATAAAAAATGATAAATAGAAATACTAACCGAAACTTTCCATGGTACACTGGTGGCATTCTGTACAGCTGGCTCATGCTTTGGAGTCAAATCAACTGGTCCCTGAAAATGTAAATCACTAAATACCAGCTACTGTCATTACTGTTTGCATGTTTATATTATGTATTCTAATATTGAAAAAGATTGACTGAATTGGAATAACTGAATAAGTAGTAGTTACAATACTGTGGATTTTATTCATATTAATTTTCAATGATTAATTTTTCATGGGTATAGATGAATCAAAAATTTAAAAGTTTGAGGTAGTACACATTTTCTGTAGGCTTGTATGAGACTAGCAAAACCATTTATTCAAATACAAAAAAACAAACAATATTACAGAAATCTAAAAAAAATAGTACCCACTCACGATAAAAAAATCCCCCATTTTTTTGGTCGATCAATGCATTTGAACGGGGACATAATGGCTGGAACCCACCTTTTTCAGCAGTTGGGAACCAACCCTTTTAAAAATGGTTAGGCACCCCTGAGGCAGTTGGTGTGGACTGTTGTACCATCAAATAATTTTGGTGATTCCTTTTACAATTTCTAATGTCAACTAGTACTGTATCTATTAATGATGGAAATTCAAACTTAAATGAGTAATTTTAAACATACAACATTAGGTTGTGGTGCATCAATGATTAGATTCTGTAAATTTAAGTCCTGGTTGCTCTGTGATAATGCCACCAGCTTTAAAGCAACATAAAATCCTGGTTTCTCTAAGTATCCTTTTCCTGTTGGATCTGACAAGTCCCATATCTACAAAAGTATAAAAAGCATTCTTGTGCATGAAATAACCTTCATTAATTGATTGACAATTAATTCTTTTCAAACCAGCTTTACAAATGTTAAACTAATTGCATGTCCATTGTCCACTTTAAAGGCTAAATTGTTTATTGAACATCAGGTTCCCATATTTTTAAATGTATGCAATTTAAAAGGACACAAGAGTGAGTTGTAACTTCACAATCTGCATAAGCAATGACCTGATTTTTTATATTTTCATATAGTTTGACCATTTAAATTCCTCAGTTGGTCAAAGTAAGAAATAGGATGGGTCAGACAGCTTTCTTCCTATTCATATTTAAATACATGTCATGCATGTATTGGAAAAACTTTTTTTAGAACATCTGACAAATAATTTTGAAAGCATCATCAGTGCTTCATATGGAAAGAAAATTAGCCATTTTCGGGTTAGCTATTTAGATAAATCAATAATGATATATTTTGTTTAAATTGTAATTCATAGCAGTTCCTTTATATCTCTATTAATCAAGGTACACTGAAATGCAAATTATGCAATAGAGTTGTCATCTCTGTTATTGCTGCAGAAAATACTTTTATATATATATATATATATAGGACGAACCAGCTAACTTGTATACCAAAATACAGTATAATTATACATGTATTGAGTTTGATGTATGAAAGAATATTCATTACATAAACATTACAATACCTGTCCCAAAACTGAATCTCTGAGTCCTGATTTCTTTAAAAAGTTTGCTGCATCTAATGCTCCTATGCTTCCTGTTCCTTTTGGATCAGCCTATAAATACATAAATAATATAACCATTTAGAAATATACTTTTGTATTGCCAGTCTTTGTAAGAATATGGCAATTCAAATAAAATCAAAACATGGTTAGATAAACCCATCAACATTATTACCATGCTATTTAGGAATCATCATCCTGAGCTTAAAAAAGTATGTTATTCATTTTTGTATGACTGATAATACAAAATAACTTGACAGTTTTTTGTTAGAATGATAGAAAATTTTGAGATCTCAAGGAAAACTTATGATTGTTAGAAACTGAGGTAGGTGCTTCCCTTTTTATAATCTGATATTCCAATTTGTAGGAAAATGTACGTGTATGCTGAACAAAAACATATTTAATTTTTATCTCAACATATAACTTTTTTTTTAAATGCATGTGTGAGAGTTCTATATATGCTTTAGTAATCATGGTAATTGTGTCGAATTTAGTGGCCAAATATTTAACAATACCTGATTATAATATGCCTCATAAACTAATGCATGGTTACCAGCAATCTGAAATTAAAAAAATACACAGTATCAATAAATGAAATTCAAACTAAAAATTGTGTTACATGTACATCAAAGATTTTTTTTCTAAAATGTACACAGAGAACTGGAGGTTTCAAAAGAGCCTGTATTGCTCATTTAGCATCAAGAACTTTGTCTTCTGAACCATTATATTCACCTCGCAAACCTACATAAGTTTTTGTAATGTGTTTATCATGTTTATATACTTTTTACCTTTTAATTTACAAGTAAGAAATAAAAACATGAATAAAAATGTATGAATGTAAAAAATTAAAATTTGATGTGATACATGTAACATGGTGAGCATCCTTTGGACAGTCAAAAAAACCCAGCTTATCTGCAAGGTATACACTCTGGCAGTACTTGCCACTATACAATGTATCTCATGTCATGCATGATCTGTGTTAAAAGCTTACATAAAGCCTGCAAGGAAAGGCAATACTCGACATAGACAGCTGTATTTTTATATACCCATATATATTAGTTAAAAGGTCACGGGTGCAGGAAGCAGTGTTACCACTCTGTACAATGTCTCAGATGTAGGGGTTCAAATTAGTCTCAGACCCATTCAACCTAATAACATGTTTGCCCACAACACAAATGGTAATTTTTAACGTCCTTGACTGGCTCTACCGCCCTTGCACAGTAGGTTGTTTGACCATATTAGGTCATACTTAATATATATATTTCAATTTAAGCCTTAAAAAGAATTATAGATTCCTCAAGTCATTTTCAAAATTGATATTTTCTTATTTGTCCTAAGACGTTTTAAATCATTTAATTACCATCCTTATATGATTATTTGTTCAATTTATATTTGAATTCTTTCAATAATTGACATTTTTTAAAGGAAAGTAACTTAAAAACCAGATACATGTAATACAAAGTAACCCAAAATGTATTTCTATTATTTTTATGTAGTCTGTAGACAAAGTTTTTATTACACAACGCCAACGGCAGTTAGTCTGAGGTAAAAATCGTTGATTAGGCCTACTAGTATGTTTGACAGCCAAACTGTCAAGTGAAGCCATATAATTAATTAAACATGTTCTTTGAATTACAGATATATGTGGGAACAGGCTCAAGGGAGAACATTCGTAGATTCATTCAAATCCTGCTAAAGCCTAGGAAGAACACAAATTTGCTCATCTAACATTGTTTGGCTTACATTTTTGAGAAAAAAAACAAATATAGAGTAAAGATTTATTTTAACTTATTCTTCTTCTTCTCGGTTATGAGTCGAACTCTGCACTCAAGGCTATGAGGACGAAACAATCCAACTACTTGAACTGAAGAACATAGTATCAGGGAAAAAAAACTGTTGTATGTTTGGATATAATGTATAGCAGCTAAGTTTGTTTTTGTAAGATTATTCAACAATCAAACTTTCTTCAGGAAATGTCAAATACACAATAAGAATAAAGAACAAATATCTAACGCCCAGAAGGAGTTTTAATTTGCGTGTACTTGAGGTCAATTGTCTAGTGCAAAATATGATAAACGACTCTGCCATTGAAATAAATTTTAATTAGATTTGCTTAATTATTACCGAAAAAGTGTGCAAAATGGCGAAAAGTATCGCCTTTTAATTAATAAAAGAGTTTCAAACCTGTGGAAGTGGAGGAAAATTTGACATCCTTAACCGGAAATGTTTGTGTGCTGTCTAATTTTAATGTAAAAAATCAGTATCGGTCCAACTGGAATTTCCGGGTTAATTCTTCTTCTAATATGGTCTCCAGTTATCCATCAGATTTTTGATGATTACTAACTACTGCGCATGCGTAGGATAATAATAAATAAATATTTTCCAGATAACAGTGCCAAAAAAATAAAAAAAATACTAACATGACATGTGGTTAAAACCGTTTACATAACTACTAGGTTTACTGTTTTATAATGTAGAGAACAATAGGTGTCAACTGTTCCCTAAAAATATTTAAAGTGGGAGAAAGGACTACCTTTGGAGGTAGTACATTCCATTGTGTAATAGTATACGGAAAAAAATGAATATTTGTAACAATCTTTAACTGTAAGTAGGTGTCTGTAAGTTTGTGGATGAAGTTGTCGGGTTCTATTGTCTGTTGGTATGAGTAATGTTAATGGTACAGCGACAATATGGTGAACAATTTTATACAACATTATAAGTTTAGTTTTAAGTCTGCGTTGTTGTAAGGTATGCCAATTTAAAGTATTGAGCATGTCTGTAACGATACTGGTGTTGTGATAACGATTACAGGCATATATAGCAGCCCGACGTTGAACCATCTCAAGCTTATTGCATTGATCAGCAGTATGAGGGTTCCAAACCGAACAAGCATATTCTAGTTTAGGACGGACAAGTGCTAGATATGCCTGAGACTTAATGTTTGTAATAGATGATTTCAGATTTCTTTTTAGAAAGCCTAGGCTTTTATTAGCATAACCAATGATGTTGTTTGTATGCTGTGTCCATTTTAAGTCTGATTGCAGTGTTAATTACTCCAAGATATTTTGCGGAGGAGACATATTCTGGAGTGTGGCCGTGAAGGATTTAGTCGTGTTTGATGATATTTTTCTTGTTTGAGGCAGTGAGAACTGTACATTGTGTTCCTAGTAAACTGTAAATCTAGAGACATAAAATACAATCATTATAGAGGCCCCTCATGGGGGGTCCTAGTAATCACATAATCACCATTTTTTTGCCAATATAATCACATAATCATTAAATATTTGCTTATCTTTAGTAATCAAATAATCATAAACTAAAAATACAGTCCTAGGTAATCAAATAATCATGAAATATTTGGCTTAATAATCATTAAAAAAACGGCCAAGTAATCACATAATCAAAAACCCCATGAGGGCCCTCATTATATGTCTCTGATAAATCTTAACAAGAAGACAGATTGATTGGATCAGAACAGTTTTGTTTTGTCAATCTCTTGTACTTTATTTTCTATCTATTAAACAATAACCTAAATGTGCTGCACACTGAATAACAGGCTTAACAGCGTAAGACAGGGACTCAAGTAGTTTAAACATATTTTATTGTTCAAAATGACAAAAGGATCAGACACATGTTTTACAATTTAGTAACGTCTTCTCCAAGGACTCAAGTTTCTATATACTTAGTACAGAAATAATTTCAATTATACATGTTAAAATATATATTATTTCATTGCAACAAATGGAGTGTTCAATACGTTGATTTTTTTTTCTTATCAATTTTGGACGAAACGCGTTCTCTGATTGGCTGAAACACTTTTTGTCGGCAATCAAAAAGTGTTTCAGCCAATCAGAGAACGTGTTTCGTCCAAAATTAAATTATTTAATGTCAGACATTAAAAAGGAATAAATCAAAGTTTCGAAAGTCGAGTCTGAGACAGACTATAATCCAACAAAGCATAGTAATTGTGATTCACAGTGCCGGGCGGATTTAGGGAGTAGAGGCCCGAGGTTCTCCTTACTGAGCTACATGTAATGTTAATGCAAAGACTTTTTACAAGTTACACTCCAAATAAAATTAAGCTTATTTAAAAAAAAGATAGACATATATATATATGACACATTACAATCGTTCAAAACCATATTTCAGTCAAATTGCAAATAACTTTTAAGAATTTATAATAAGAAAAAAACCAAAATCAACGTATTGAACATCCATTTGTTGCAATGAAATAATATATATACTAGGCAAAAAAAGAAACGTTACATGCTTATAAGATCATTTAAATTTTTTATACCAAAAAATGTTAACAAAATTTGATGGAATAGTTAGCTAACATGATTTTGAAGAGAACAATAACAAGGTTTTTTTTTTTTATTGAAAACAATATTGCACATTTTCGGAAAATTTTAACAGGACGAGTACAGAATTCGGGTTAACATGTATGACCACCTCTTGCATTTATGACCGCCTGACACCTCCGTCGCATGGACTCAATAAGACGTCGAATAAAATCTTGAGGGATGTTGTTCCATTCCCTGAAAAGTGCTGTTCGGAGCTGGGCTAACGTTTCCTGTGGATTTTGGCTATTTCTGGTACGTCGTCCAAGTTCGCCGTCCCGAAGATGTTCAATTGGTGATAAATCTGGAGACATTGCCGGCCAAAGCAACACATGAATATTGTTATTATCCACATGTGTGCCTTGCACGTGACAACGGGCGTTATCCTGCTGAAAAACGTGATTAAAACAATGTCTTCGGAGAAACGGAGAACAACTGGAGCCAGAATTTCGTCCCTTTACCTTGTGGCAGTAAGGTTACAAACGATGATTTTGAGCTCGGTGCGTATCTGGTATGTAATTCCGCCCTATATCATGATTCCGCCACCACCAAACCGATCTGTTTCCTGCACGCACGCATCAGAAAATCGTTCATTGCGTCTCCGGTAGACCCTGGCTCTGCCGTCGCTAAATTTCAAGTTGAATTTAGATTCATCGGTAAAAAGAACCTGTCTCCATGTTTGCCTATTCCATCGAATCCGTACCCGTGTCTGGCCATCCTGTGACGCTGCGTAAGGATAGGTCCCTTCAATGGACGACGAGCTCTAAGACGATCTTAGACCAACTTGGCGCAATCGGTTACGAACGGTTTGAGCAGAAATTATATTGTTATGTCTTCCGTGGGTTTGTCGTGCAGTTTGTGACGCGTTTACAAATCGATTCCGGAGATGAATGATGCGGATATGTCTGTCTTGACGTAACGTCGTTTCACGTGGCCTTCCACTACGGGGGCCATCATTTGTCGTGCCAGTATCTCTAAGACGAGTCTGAAGCCTTGCAATAGTCATTCTAGAGACATTAAAATGATTTGCAACCTGCACCTGAGTCATTCCTGCTGCCAACATCCTAATAGCGCGTTCTCTCTCATTTTGGCGTAGACGGGGCATTGTTTTATGTGTAACTTTTTCAATTTTTAATGCGACCTTTTGTTAACAATCGTGTTCGACACAATAAATGACAAAAAGGACAACTCGATTCCAACTCTATATAGGTAATTTTTTGAAAAAATAGTTATTTGTTTGAAATCAGAAAATGACGTCACGATTAAATTCAGTGTTTCTGATGGTTATTTTTCCTCCCTCTGAAATAGTTGATTTTTTCCGCAGTTTTAGTGTGTGACACCCGATTTGTTTTAGTTAAATAGATTCATGACTATTAAACAGCGGTATTCTACTACTGCCTTTGTTGTTGTCAATTTTAAAAATCTATACTGCAAAAACAAACCAATCGACATTCATGTGAGTTTATTTTGTATTTTTTAAGATGAAACATGTGAAATAACAAACAACGTATACAGCATTAGACACAAATTATAAAAGAATAAGAAACACTTGTCCATTCGTTTGATGTGTTTGAGCTTTTGATTTTACCATTTGATAGGACACTCGATCTCCGTGTTGAATAGTAATTTTGTGATTTTGTTTTATTTGTTAGATTGATAGAGTCGATACAGATAAAATACGATTTATCACAGTTAATTTTGTTAGTTAGATGCTGCTATCACAATTACCACCTCTTATAATCTACTAGACTAACTAGTATTTTTAACTTTAACAGGAGTAGTATTTGATCCCAATATTTCATATATTCTATCCCACCCGATTGTGTGGTTGATAAATGACTCCTTTTGGGATAAACTATGGACGAGAGAAATTGTCATAATTTCTAATTCAATATATCTTGGATAACCAGAAATTTTGTACAAAATTACATTCCCCATAATTTCTTTTACTCTGATTTCTGAACAAAGGCTCCGTGTTGAAGTCAGTACGTTGACCTATAATGGTTAACGTTTTCAAATTATGACTTGGATGGCGAGTTGTTTTATTCGCACTTATATTTCATCATCTCGTATATAAAAGCTACATTGTTCAGTTTTAATTTTCATTAAGATAAATATGAATACATGGTAGAATCTTCAAACGGAAGTTTTGTAAAAACAAATTTCTGACTCCGATAAATGGCCTGCGTTAATATTACTCCAATCATCAATTTGCATATTTTTTCTTCTTTCTCATTTATAAAGATAATATAGAGCTAATACTTTATTATCTTCCAAAAAGAATGTGTAGAAAGATTAAAGGATTTTGTCTTCTTTTCAACTTCATCTACCAATTAATTTTCAATATATTCAAATGAAGAACTTCCTTCTCTCATACTTTCACATTTAATTTGAATTTTGTTATCAATGAAAGTCAACAAAATTTTTATTGTTAAAAGTCCCTTGTGTAAAGGCATAATACTCAAAGACTCAAACACATCAAACAATGTATCATATTTTTTTTCTAAATTCTTCAAATGAGAATAATGTATGACACCAGATCATTAATAAAGAATAAACAATTTTCAATTTATTTTATTTTTAAAATCACTTGTTATCTCTTTGGTCCTTGGGTTTAGCCATATGGAATTTGATGCGACTGTCATACTTGTTAGCGCTATAAAACCAAGTTCAATTCACCAATTTCTACATTTGTGAATGCCTATACCAAGTCAGGAATATGACAGTTGTTGTCCTTTTCTTTAATGTGTTTTATCATAACATTTTGCCATTTGATTGGGGACTTTCCGTTTTAAATTTTCCTCGTAGTTCAGTATTTTTGTTATTTACCTTTAAAAAAATATATCAGTTAGGATTTCCACTATTAACTTATTTTGCAACATGGAAAAATTTAGCAGGATATCATGCCTAAAGGGATTGAATTGCTTAGCTAAATTAAGTAATCTATCTTGAGTTAAATAGTAAACTGTTGTGTCCCAAAACTATTTGTATTAGTAAGCAGAAAAACTTTCCATGATGAATGATTTTGTGGATCTAATAATTTGAACATCCAAGAGCATTTTCAGTGTAGTAAATGTAAAACATATCCTCAAAGACTTTAAGTGTTTGGATATACTCTCTTATATCATTGCTTTATCTGGTTTTCCATTCGATAAAAAAATTTAGAAAAATATATTCTGATTATTCTTTAGAACCTCTACTAAGGAAAAAAGGATGACGTAAGGGGGATAGGAATTACAAATAACAGTTAGAACTTGAACCATATTTTAAAATGTGCTGTAGTTGTAATAACTATAAACCTTCCAATAAATGAAGGGTCTATTTATGTGTATGTGAACCCTTTACATTTCACTCTCCGAAGTTATATAATTATGTAAAATCCTAAGTGTAAGAACATTATCAGCAATAATAAGATTCGGTTTATATTATATAAATTACCAGCCAGGAAGTGAGTTAATAACTTAAATATTCTCAAAGTAAATACTTAAATAAATGCAACAGTAGTATACCGCTGTACGAGATTCATAAATCGATTGAAAAAAAAACAATTCCGGGTTATAAACTTAAACTGAGGGAAACGCATAAAATCTGTGAGAACTACGACACAACAGACACACAACATTAAAAGGTAACATACAGAAACGAACTATGACACAATAATGGCCATCTTCCTGACTTGGTACAGGACATTTTATGAAAAAAGTGGGTTTAACCTGGTTTTGTGGCATGCCAAACCTCCCGCTTTAATGGCAATGTTAAACCATATAATTGATACCATATATACTCACGTACATAATCTTTTCTAAAAATAGCAAGTATATTAGAAGAAAAAAATGTTTATATTCGTTCATTGTATGTTAAGTTATATTTGTTGATATGTCTGTGTTTGAGATAAGCCATTTCAATTGATATTTTTTAGTGAGTCTGTCTATTTTGCAATATCTAACTTCTTCCTTGGCTATGCCTGAAGACCCGCTGCATTTGTTTTGCACCTGCCCGAAGTCACTTTCAATATTGGTTTAAGTTCTGACAGTCATTCCTAATTCTGAACCACACATCCTCCTCCTTGGTAGGGATTCTTAATGATAATTAGAATATATTTTTCTATTTGTATTATGATTGTCGTAATCCACTCGTTTAAAGTTTATGAGTTTTTGATTTTGCCACTTGATGACGGACTTTTCTTTTTTGAATTTTCATCGGAGTTCAGTATTTTTGTGATTCTACATTTTCTATGTGAGATGGTATTTCTGGGATTGTATATCACAATCCTCTTCGATATGTTTAAGGTTATCTGCAATCAATTCAATCGTCAATCTTAATTTACTATACTGTGTTACAACTCTAGATTCTACTAACGAGGAAATGTAACACTAAGCCACCGAAAGCTGAATTGTTAGTTCAGTCTATGTTGTCGATTGATCTATAATGCAGACGGTGATGTCTCGATATACAAATGGCATGAGTGCGCTTCCCGTCGAGGGAAGAACAAATTTGCATGCAGATTTAACATTGTTTTGCTGATCTTTAGAGTAATTATGAATATAATATGTGTTTAGAGCCGTGTATCCCTTCACTGGTGATCCAATGGATCTATAAAAGAGTTGTCACTTGTTAGATGTACTCGTTAAATTATATGGCCTTCCAAATACTTTTCGATCCTTAACCATGCTAACATCACTGAAGAGAGATTAACTGCCGAAATCCTAATTGTGGTGTACACACAATTATGCAAATCACGTTTGTGGTTTACAATCTTTGCCGCAAGTTTACTGTATTCTATTTGTATTAAATAAATATAATGAACCACTTCGCTACATATTGTGATCAATTCATTTGACAATCCTCAATGACAGTTAGCAGGGTTTAAGACCATCAGTTGTTAGACCTGTTAATCAAATGCTTTTTGTTGAAATATGCTTTTTGTTGAAATATGTTTTTTGAGTTATTTAGCCTTTTGGAAAATGTTGTAAGAGCTGTATTTAGACCCCTCTAAAACGAAATTGTCTTACATGCACACATATAAAAATTGTGGTTTTTATTCATCGCAATCATAGGTTTGAATGTTGATTTCAATTTAAACTTGTAAATACCAGTATATACATCTTGGCGTTAAGGATAATCAGTTTACTATCAACAAGATATATAGTGGAGTGACAAATCAAGAAAAAGGTGCTTATTTTACGACTTTATTGGACAGGCATAACCTTATGATAACTTTTTCCCCTGTCGTAGACGTTTCCTGCGGTGCATTTTTTTTATAAAATGAAAAGAAATAAGACATATTAATTTTTTTCAAATTTCAAAAATTTAATTTAGTTTTGCCTTTTGACATATGATTTAGCATTTGATACAGAGTTGAATTGTTTGTTCATAATGTAAAACTAGAATTTCTTATTTTTTTTCTAAATTTTGTCCATTTTTACTCATACCAGTTTAGCGAAAGCACACTCTGTATTATTTTAATCAAGCGGTTACAACATTTGTAAATTTCGAAGCCGTTCCAATTCAGTATTTTTAATAAATAACATTAAATGCTGAAACAATCGATGGTAAACATACATTTCACTCAATGGCTAGAGTTGTTTTTCAGCATATGCCCACACGAGCTCCATAAAGGATTAACGGGGACTTGAAAGATCTTTCACGTTAAGTGATTCGAATACTAATCTTATGGCATGTTTACCTTTCGAAAAGCCAACACAGCGGTATGGATCTTCTCGTTATTCTAATTTTTATGTGAAAATTGTGTCTTGTTTCATCGAAAACCGAGATCTATCTGTCCTGTCTTTGGCATTTCTGTGACTTCTTTCGGCACAAAAATTAGATTCGGTTCCTTTTTCTGCAGAAAGCACTGAACAAATTGTTTTATTTTGGACCGGTTCCTACAAAAGGCTAAATCTGACATTTCGTCTGCAGCCTATGCTCCGGTTATAGATGCCAAGCCTCAACATGGCAATAGTATTTACGACTATGAAACAATGTTTAGATATGTCAAAACGTGCTGGTCAACAATATGCTGTGCAAACATTTGACAATTAATTGTATGTTGTTGCCCAAATGTGAAATGGTCTATTCCAGACGTGTTCGAGGATATGAACTTTGGCATATGAGGCTAGCAGTAGCACTTATGGCTCTTTTGTTTAATTTAAAAGCATTATAACAGCAAACTGACAACACCAAAGCTAAAAATGAAAAAGACAAACAGACAAACAATTATAGTTCACATGGCACAACATAGAAAACTAAAGAATAAGCAACATGAACCCAACCATAAACTAGGGATGCTCCTGGAAGGCACGCACATCCTGCTCCACATGTGTCACCCATTGTGTTGCTTAAGTGATAACAAATCCGATAACTAGTATAATTTGGTAGGTCACATTCATGAAAGGGACGGGATTGTAGTTACGACGTAAGGAACATATCCGATATCATTTGTGAAACGGTTATTCAATAACGGTCAACCAATTCGTTATTGCGTCCGTAAAATTTACGAAGGGATGATTTCAACTTCACCATTTGGAACTCTTGGTTCAATAGCTTCCTTCTAAGCAGCAACCCTCAATCAGAAAATCATGATGGGAAATGCATGCACAGAAGTGTCTCATTGGCACTCACACCACATCTTCCTATATCTATCTAAGCACAGGAATATCGTATCAATTGGGAGATATGTATCCCGTATGCAGATGCTGCTGGAATGTTGCTACTTAGAAATGGAAAGTTCACAATTGGAAAGCTGAAATCATCTCTTTTATTGTAAAGTTTTGTTTGCAACCGACCCTTATTGTCAATTTCTAGATGTAAGTCAAGATATGATGCCGACTTAACTGTATCTGAAGTATCCTTTATCTCTAGTTCGATGGGATAGATGCGTTAAAGGATATTGCTAACTTCTTATCCTTCTTCCTAAGAAGTTCAAGTTAGAAGTCAGACTGATAATAATAAAGAAACAAGTGGGCAAGAAGAGGGGCACAATTTGCTGACATTCAGTATATTATCATTAGCTATATTTAGATCCTTCCCTGAGTAATAGATGAGAACGAAAAAGAGTTTATTCCTTCAATAAACTGTAACAGTTTCGTTTATTATAATCATCAGACGTTTGGATAGTATCCTTTAACAGTCAAAGGTTTTCCTTTATATTTCTATTGATTTTTGAACAAATAGTTATCACAGGTACCAAATTATAATTTAATACACCAGACGCGCGTTTCGTCTACATATGAACCACCAGTGATAGTCAGATCAAAATAATCAGAAAGCTAAACAAATACAAAGTTAAAAAGCATTAATGATCATCTAATTTAGAAAAAGGGATCTATGATGAACTTAACATTACACAAAATCTAGCTTTATTACTTTATTTAGAAAATAAACACAAGTAGTTGCAGTATAAAACAATGTCGACTGCTGTATTCCTATCTTTGACATTTTTACCTATTATGTCTGTTTGTTTTGTTCACAAATCGTTGTCAACAGAATGGAATTTGATATGACTGTAATACAAATGAGAGGTTTAGCTGGTTATAAAACTGGGTTTAATCCATCATTTTCTACATAAAAAAATTGCCATACCAAGTAAGGAATATGACAGTTGTTATCCATTGGTTTGATGTGTTTGAGTTTTTGATTATGCCATTTGATTAGCAGAGATGAGTCTGATTTCTTTCAATGTAACTGATTAAATTACAATTACTTTGTCATTTGTACGATTAAATTAAATTAATGATAACATCATTTCTGAAAGTGTCTGATTAAATTAATGATTACATTGGCAAAGTATTCACGATTACATCTGATTACAATGAGTTGAAAAAAAAAATCATTTTGAATAATGTGAATGAATTTACGTTTTTAAATATAACTATAGTTCTTTTTAAAAAGGATTTTGTTTTATATATTTAAAATAATAACTTCAAACTTCATCTATTTGATTAACCTCAAAAGTTCACTACAGACATACCTGAACATTGTGACACGCATTAGACTTTATTATCATTGATCTCTGAATTAATTTGACTTCAATTGAATATGGCTTTATAAAGAGTTTGTTCTTTTTCTTCTGACCTCTTCCAGATTCTATATGTATTTCAAGATGCAGTTTTTGGAAGTTAAAATATGGATGAAATAAAGTTACCAGATGTTTTTTTTAAATAATTGTTTAATCAAATTGTAAACAAAATACAAATATTATAAGCATTTATCATGTCCAGTCCAAGTACATACAAACATTTCCTTATTTTAGACAAGATATTTGTTCAACTTTTAATTTAGTTTGTGCTAATTAGATAAATTTTCTCATGTTTGATTAATCTGTTATCATATATATTGGCCTACAGCTATATATACTCAATTGGAAATTGCAATTACAGCTTTTACATTAATGCTAGCAAGACAAATCTTTATTTGGCTTGCTTGCTTTGTTTGTATCAATGTTTGCTCAACCATGGCAATTAAGATGGGCGGGGCTTCATCTTGTATACATCATACTTAAATTTTATTGGGCGTTATGTTTGAGGTTAAGGACACTAAACTTTAAAACATCACAGGATGGCAAATATAAAGCGCAATCATAGAAATGGAAGCCAAAAAATTGTATTGTTTTGTTCGAAGATATGCATTTTCATCATTCAACCTAAAAGACCGTCCTTAAGTACTTTAAGAAAAAACAAAATAGCTATTCGAACAAACCTACTCTAATTTTGTGATTCTTACATAGGTATTTCATTTTACCCATATATTTCATCTTTTAGTACTTTGATGTTTTTTATGTTATAAAGTCAACCTGTAGCTTTGCTATAAAAAAAAATGATAGAATCTGAAGCGATATGATGTATCAAATATTCTTGCTTTTTCCCTTTTCGAAAACAGACCAAAAAGGTTTATCTACAACATTAACAGTTGAAAGTTTTAATCAAGTAGATATTTGCCCGGTGAGATTGTTATTAAACTTTATTTCAATCAGACACCAAAACAATGGACCATTTTTTTGTCATTTTAACAAAACTGGTGTAACACGATATCAATTTTCTAGTGTACTATGCAAAACCATGAAATTTATTGATTGTAATCCAAATGAGTACAACACGCATTCATTTCGAATAGGAGCAGCTACACATTTTGCTATGAACGGTCATACTGATGAAGAAATTATGACTTTAGGTCGTTGGAAATCTGCATCCTTCGAACGTTATATAAGAATTGAGCTAACCAAATAACTTATAATTTCAGCTTGTCTTAGTAATGAAATATGGATTATTGGTTCTTCAATAATACTAGAACACACCCGCGAAAAGATATTATGTTTTGAGAATTGCATAAAAGGTATCTCCCTTTTTCCAAAGTCCGATATTTGTTTCCTTTCTGTTAAATTCAATTATATTCGTGTTTCTGGCCTACGACCACAATTATTCTTCTACTTTGCTACAATGCTTCTTTTGGTAAAAGTCAAATTAAAATAAAAATTTGCACCGTTTCAAACGTGAAATAAATGTAACTGCTTATATATAGACTATTATTAGTCTAAAAAATATGCTTCTATGACAATCCATCACTAATTTTTTAGAGCCTTATTAACATGCCAATGGTAGGATTTGAATCATGTATAAATGACTAATACCGACTAAGGCTAATTTGAGGGGTTGTCGATCGGAGGGGTCCTGATCCCGAATTCCCGGGCTTAAAACCATGAAATCCCGAGATGCAGAATTTAAAGAAATCCCGAAATCGAAAAATATATTCCCGGATCCCATAAGGATCAATCCCCAAATCCCGAGCTTAAAAACACCCGATCCCGACGCCCCGAAAATGGTCCTGCATCCCTCTAATCTCTACCTTACTTTCATTTTTGCCAAATCACTATTTTCCCTTCTAACAATAAATTATATATAGAAATTCCCTCACAGAATACAGAGAGTCTCTATATATTTAAGTAGTATAATCGTAGTTATCATGTAGATATTAATACGAAAAATATTTGTCCTCTCTAAGGGATATAATAGTTGTGATTTTTGCGATCTAAACACCATGATATGGAGAACGCTCTACGATTGGTTGTACTTGTGTCACATGTTTTACTTATTTTAATATAAATGCAACTGGTATGACCCCTTGAATAGTAAACATTTAAAAAAAAAAACCAGTAGACAGAATACAGAGATTCTCTATATATTAAAGAAGTATAATCGTAGTTTACATGTAGATAAATGCGAAAAATAATTGTCCTCTCTAAGGAGGTATAATAGTTGTGGTTCTTGCGATCTAAACACCATGATATGGAGAACGCTCTGATTGGCTTATCTATTTTTCTTTTTTGTTATCTATCATACGATTGGTTGTATTTGTGCATGTTTCAAACAGGAAGTCTTATCTATGTCTAAAAGTCAGTCTGATGACGGAATCATTTCCGGACTCCTTTTTTTGTCGTTTTTCTCCCAAAATAACTCAATCTGAATAATCATAAGAATGGATGACAAATGCGACTATGCACGTTACCTTTAGGACACAGAGGCATGATGATTGATTTCTTGTGGAAGGAAGAGAATGAGGTCTTCTCGTTTAATAGTATAGATGCAGTGCTCGTGATCACTCGGAGAACAGACCTTCAGATAGTAATTTAGGTCTTTTAAAAAATAATAATTGTTTTTTTGCGATGGGCAGGCAAATCTGGTATGAAATGGGACGATGTTGTTGGCACAGTTAACAGCATCATTAATTTATGCAACAAAATTCCACATGCGTTGATATTGCATTGTGGTGGGAATGACATAGGAAATGTACCATGTGGTGCTCTGCTATATCATGTTAAATTCACAATAGCAATTCTGTCTCGCATGCTCCCAAATTGTTCTCTTATATGGTCAAGCATTCTTCCCAGGCGATCATGGCGTTACTCAAGTGATGACCATGCCATGGAAGTTACAAGAAAGAGAATAAATAGGGGAGTGAGATCTTATATACTCAAACATGGAGGATACGTTATCAAATATCCAGATTTTGACGATCGTCATCCAGCGCTATATTCTGACGATGGAGTACATTTATCATTTCTTGGAAATGATATTTTCTTGAATCAAATTCAGTCAGCACTAGAAACATTCATAAAGTATCCACATTGTGTTGTATTTCCCCACGATCATCTTTAATTTAAAATAAACAGTTCATAATCTAATGGATTAAATACATGTATTTTATGAAATTTGGTTGTTACATAAATGTTCAATTCGTAATATCTTTTATTATTTTGATTGTTTAAATGTTGTTGTAAGTTGATCGTAGAATTGGAGATAACTGAATTGTCATGGGTAAATTTTGTGGCGGATTATCATTCTGTACTAAAGTCCGATTGATAATTTTGGCAAAATTTACTACATTTTATGCAGACTATGGATAGCCCAGCTGCTAATTCTGAAATATTGCTGAATGGACCGCCCTTCAGTACACTAGCTTTGGATCGCCCAGCTGTGATACAATGATTAGTTCAATCGTCATCAACATTTTATTGATTGACAAATATTTTGGTTGTGTACTGTTGTTATAACAGTTGTTGTTGTTTTATGAATGAATTTTGATTAAATGTTGCCATGACAATTCAATATTCAAACAAAATCAGTGTTTGTTATTTGTTGTACTGAAATACAAATCAAGGCATCAATGGCGTCTGTTCGTCAATTCTGTTAATTGGTAATTTACACCAAGTGGTATGTTTGATCAAATGATATATTCAATAAATTTACATTATCTTTTACTACGGCTTTCTTATGCTAATGATGACTTTTTAATATTGTAATATTTTTTTTTTACTAAAGTATACAAATCAATAAACATGCTTGATAAAGTAAACCAAACTATCTTAACTTGTTAAATATTTATTAAATAAGAATAACAAAATGGTTCGTTTATTGACCATAAACACAGTTCAAGATTTTTCATTGTAATCAGAATGTAATCAAAATGTAATCAGGATAACATAGCATTTTGAAAAGTAATTGATTAAATTAAATTACCTGTAATCAGATTTTTAGCTGATTAACGATTACAATTACAAAACACCCAAGTATGTTGATTGGAGACTTGAAGCAGGATCTGCTTACCCTTCCGGAGCACCTGAGATCATTCCCAGTGTTTGGTTGGGTTCGTGTTGCTTAGTCTTTTTTTATGTTATTATAATTGTATTTCTTTAAATATTGTGTACGGTATAAAATATTAGTTGTCTGTTTTTTTTTTAAATTTTAGCCATGGAGTTGTCAGTTTATTTTCTATCTATGAGTATGACTGTCCCTCTGTTACTTTCGCCACTCCGTTGCGTTTTGAATTGTCATCTGAGTTAAATATTTTCGGGATGTTACTTTTTACAGTTAGAGTGACCTACCCACTATTGAATTCTATTCCTTATTGAACAAAAACATACCTAACAGTTAAAATAACCTGCAATAGTAAATATAAATTACAGTTACATTAATCCTAACATTTAAAGAGACACTTAAAATATATCTTTGCCAGCCATTACTAGTATATGATAATATGATAATTATTCAAAATACATTTTCAAACCAACTTAAAAACTTTCCATAATTAAACAGAACGTACAAAGAGCATGACACTCTCTTTACTCGAGGCTTCTGACTGAATGACACTTTTCTGACTGAACGTGGCTGCAAACTTGTACATCACACTCAACAATGCGGACGCCTCCTTTTGGCAAACATTTTACCACCGTTCTGAAGAAGACCAAGTGACACTAGTTTCATCCCAAGTCACTCTAGGAGATTAATAAAATACCAACTTTTATATATACAACAATAAGATAGCATGCAATTGACTCTCACACAAAACAATAAAAATAACAAGAACATTATGTATCACTTCCAAACACAATATAAAGATAAAGTATTAATTAAAATTCAGTATTTTTCTTCAGGTTTATATACTAGTAAATATTCCTTATTATGAGCAACGTGGAACGGGACAGAATTCCCATCTTAAATCTGGGTCTGTTGTATAGCACCACGGACGACCAGACAATGATGGATCTCTGCAATAGTTAGATGCCAAATCATTCGGATCTGTGGGACGGTAGTTAGACGTGTGAGGTGTATCCTTGTTCCATTGTTGACACGTTATACCAGACACAGTGCAGTATACTTTTCCTTTGTATTCTTCGTTTTCCGTGTAACAGTCTTCGTCTGATATAAACAAGATGATAATATTTAGTCTGTGTTCATATCAAAATCAGCTTATAATCTCTCCTGAAAATTCTTTTGTTCGATAGAAGTAATTTGACGATTTAAAATTCAAATATTTTGTCGAATATAGCACTTTTAATTCACTACATCATAGAGTTGATAGTTTGAAATGATTTTATTTTATATGCTAGCATCAAATTTGTATCGACTAATATATAAAAGTATGATGCAACCAAACTGAAGCCATTTCGATTTGACATCAACATTTTTATGCAGCTCAACTTTTTGTCATAACATTACTTATTACAGTTAAACTTGATAAAAAAAAATGTTTTTTTTTGTTAGAACCATGAGAAATGATTTGAAGTTTTAGAACTATTTTGTTGAATATATTTTGTATACTGTGAATTCATTTTTTTTCGTGGGTACCAATTTTCGTGGATTGCGAAAAACTCACATATTCCAGGATATTTGAATTTGTTGTTTTGGAAAAGTTTGCGTGCTTTCCTTTGGAAAATTTGTATTTCGTTGAACATTTAAATTCGTGGTGTCCCAGCTCCCACGAAATCCACGAAAATTGGTATCCAACGAATATTAATGAAGCCACAGTATTCCTTATATTTTAAAGTTGATAATCTGGCGTATTTGTATTTCATATAGACATATGTTTTAATAAATTACTAGTATTTTCGCTATTTTGTGCATTTTTCGTTTGATCCTTTTTTTGAAAATTATTGCTAGAAACTAAGGAGGCACGTGGCGTCGCTAATAAAATTGACACGAAATTGACAACGTCTTCATAGGTAAAATAGCGATAAACAGATTATCACTGGTCATCTCAACTCGAATACTTTTCTCGCTTTCGGCCTCCCGACTCAATCGAGAAAATCAATCTTGTTGAGATGATCAACGATAATCTACAAATATATAAAAGAAAGAGGTTATATAATTAAAGCCACTGCGATTTGACATCGTAAATCTTTATCAGCTCTATTTGGCGGTTGTGTGTATATGATGGAAATCTATATAACATGTAATCGATGTGATATTAAAACAAACTTCTAAATAATATTCATGATAACAGGGGTTTCGATATCACAAATTAGTCAAAACATTAAGTAAATTTCATGATCGGTACAACATTCGTAAATATAATGTAACATGCAGACATCGTATACGTTCAGATATTTCACATAATTTTTTTATTGTAATATTCTTTATAAAGCACAAAATATTGGCATTCACCTTACAAGGGATATATTTACGTTAATTTTGTCAGGTCATTTAATATTGCATATTTTTGCTTTAAAATTGATACATTCATAGGGTTTTTGTATCGGAAATAAACACATTTATTTTAAAACCAGTTGTTGGAATGATACGGGTTATGTTCTTCTCGTATATTTTATCATGGTATAATACTCAACCCCTATCAGAAGGGATTGTACTTGATATTCATATAATCTTTAAATCAGTTCAATTGAGGACTGGCATATCAGTAACTGCTAGAATTCCTTTGTTAATGTATGCATCATTGTTATTTTGTTTATTTTCTTTTGTTACCTATTCTGACATCGGACTCGGACTTCTTTTGAACTGTGTTTTACTTTGCGTATTGTTGTGTGTTTGTTTTTTCCTACATTGGCTAGAGGTATGAGAGGTGTGTTGATATTTCAAAAAAACATGTTTAAATCCCTCGCTTTTTTGCGTCTGCTCCAAGTCAGGAGCCTCTGGTGTTTAATAGTGTTCTATGATTTTTAATTTTAGTTTCTTTTGTATATTTTGGAGTTTAGTATGATGTCCATTATCACTGAACTATTACACACTTTTGTTTAGGGTGCAGGAGTTTGTCGCTACATTGACAACCCATTGGTGGCCTTTGGTTGTTGTGTGCTCTTTGGTCGGGTTGTTGACTCTTTGACACATTTCCAATTTCCATTCTCAATTTTATTATATAACTTAATAAATATTGTTAAACGTAACAACTTAGTGTGCTTTCAATTCTGGTACTAACTTGTACATGAGATATTATACATCGTTGACCACTGGTCATTGCTTCTACATGAGGACACTGGGCAGTGTTCAACAGAATTTCCTAGTGTCACATCCAAACACTGAAGTGTTACCACTACAACATGGGTAAATGAAACGACCCAAGTTGTATTAGGAAGTTCAGGAGGCGGCGACTCCAAAACACTACATGCAAAACCTATTGAAATAAACATATTCAACAATTATAATTTCAGTGTCTGACTTTAAATTATTCATGATTTCAAATGAATCTTAATAATATGTAACAGAAATTGAGATATAGATACAAACTGAATTGTAAGAAAAACACCGTTAAAGTCTGAAAGTGAATGTAGTCTACACTTATTTCAAAACTTTATACACATTCAGTAGTAATTTTGATTCTGTACAGGTATCGAACGTTTCTTTGTCAACATTGTCATTATGGGACCGAGAAACATTTAACGGTTTTAATTATGACCTTAAAAGACCGTTGTTCTGACTTAAGTTTAATTTGTAATACAAAATGTCCTTAAAGTTTAGTTTTAGTTTATGTGCGACTGTCATACAAGTGAGAGGTTTAGCTAACTTTAAAACTAGATTTAATCCACCATTTTCTACATTAATGCCTGTACCAAGCCAGGAGCATGACAGTTGTTATTGATTCGTTTGATGTGTTTGAGCTTCTGATTTTTTCATTGGATTAGGGACTTTCCTTTTTGAATTTTCCTCGGAGTTCCGTTTTGTTATGATTTTACTTTTCTTCAAAACGTGTGTTAAAATCCAAACTGATACTTGTTTTCAGTAATTCGATCACCAAATTTTACAATACACGTTTCAGATACGGTTTCGATGAAGATCTTACTTGTACTTCGTTTAATATTGTGTACGGTATTGAATATTCATTCTTATTTATGTCGATAAAAAAACGACAAAGAAATTACGAAAGAATGAATGCTCACTATATACTAGTATGTTAATATTAAGAATAAATTTCACAATAAGCACTTTCACATTTCTGACCATTCCATAGTTTTTATACAAATCAGTAGCAAAGAATATATATCATTCAACAAATTGTCCAATAATAATTATACCGTATCAAAGAGAAAATTTTCTGAATTTTAAATATGCAACACATCTGTTCGATGCAATTACAACATCAACAACAATTTGTATTTGTCAATCAAGACGCTTCGAGGAGTAAAACATTTATAATTTAAATTAGAGTGTACATTTATCAGAAAATTTCAATAAAACTCAACTATAGAAGTCACGGTCATCAAAACTATACCTGCAGTTCATTGAATTCACTATGAATGCAATAACTTGTTTTCAAACCATTACAAATGTTCACATAAATCATTTGTGTAAGAGGCTCAACGTACTTTTAAAAGTGAAAACCTGCAGACCGGTTGTCATATATATTGACATTGAAATCTTTTCCATTTAGCAGTTAACAAACAAAAATAAGAAGATATTGTATATGTTGCAATGAGACAAACTTCTGTGTCATTTTGGTCTCTTGTGTAGAGTTGTTTCATTGGCAATCATACCACATCTCTTTTTTTTTTATATTCATCCAAGTCAAATTGTGTAAAAAGTGAACAATTATAGCTCATAAAGACTTGCAACACGGTGCCCTGGTTCTCACTAAACAACAAGCTATATTTTTAAAGGGCTTCAAATTGACTTTTGTAAAACAATTCAAACAGGAAACACAAAGGTCTCATCTATACAAAAAAAAAACGACAAAAGATCGAGAAACACTTATCAACCACACCAACATACGACACCCACTAATCAGGTTCCTGACTCACCTATTGGTAATAATACAGTATTATAGTTTGGAATAATTCAAAACGATTAAAAACAACTGTGATATAGTTAACTGCATTAACAAACAAAAATCAAAGTCATTAATAATCATTTAGCATACCGGTATTTAAAACGCCATGACATTGTTAAAATAAAATAAAATTATAGGCCTAAATTCATAACAAAACAATTTACGAAAAACAAATATAACAGAAATGTAACAATGACGACAACCTTTTAACTACAGGCTCCTGAATTCGGACAGGTATATAAAGTTAGTTTAGGGTTAAACAGGTGTGTGAGCTTTCAACGATTCCCTAACCGTAGACAATAGTTTTGCATCACAACATTAGGAGAAACTATCAAAATCCGTTGAAAAGGGCTTAAAACATCAGATCGATTCAAAGCAGATAAGATAAACATATCAATATTACAAAACACAGATCGGACGTGGCAGTTATACATCCTTAAAGATAATAAAGTCATGAACTAAAGATCTGAGGGTACTCGAAGTTACGGACAAGTAATACCAATACAAACAAAACCCAAAGATTTAATTTCAGTGTGGAATTGGTAGCTTTTGAGATGAAGTTTGTTTAAAGTTTATCTGGGTCGTATCTAACTTTCCAGTTGGTTGTTGACTAATGACGAGTATCTATCTTTCACCTCACTCTTGAAATAAATATATTCAAACTACTCACATGGAATAATCGGACAGTATTCCCATCGATAGGATATGTTTGGGTCTGTTGTGTAACACCATAACAGGCCATCGAATGACGTGGCACGACAGTAATTTGTGGAGTGGTCATCTTGATTTATTGGCTTATCGTTGACGGTATGTGGGTAATTTTGGCTCCATCCTTGACAATCTCTGTTGGAAACAGTTTTGCTGTAGTTTCCTGTGTAGTTATAGCTACTTCCAATATAACAATCTGGTGCTATATGAAGAGATAAGCTTATGAGAATAAAGATAAAAACAAGAATGTGTCCCCAGTACACGGATGCCCCACTTGCACTATCATTTTCTATGTTCAGTGGAATGTGAAATTGGTGTTAAACTCAAATTTGGCAACGGACGGACGGACGCATGGACGAACGAACGAACGGATGCATAGACCAGAACACATAATGCCCCTCTACTATCCTAGGTGGGGCATAACAAAGTAAAAAAATGTATTTTTTTTCTATTTTTCTATAGTGAGTACTGATTTGGAGATATAGAGCATCGAATTTTATTTAACTTTGCGGAACAATTATTTACGAACCGTCATGGATTTGACTACGAAGTTGGACCTATAAAGTTTTATTTTACAAATTATGACTTGGAGGCAGAGTTGCATTGACACTCATACGCATCTTGTTACATCTATATATATTGAAAACAGTAACATGTTACTTTATAAAAATTTAAAACTTAGCATGGATAGAGAATTTTATTTAGCTTCATATAACTTTTTTTCAAGATTTTTTTTTCTCTCTAAATAGAAAGTTAGCGACCATAATTTAGGTAGTTTTGTAAAATTCCAAGAAAGAACAGAATTTGTAGACGGCATGAGTGGTGTATGATGTGAGTACTGATTTGCAGATATATAGCATCGAATTTTATTGTCGACCCGATATCTTTTCAGGGTGTTTGATGGCTCATAAATTTCCTGATATATATGTTGTTCAAATCCGCTATCAATTTATATTAAATGTACATAGAACATAAATGTCTTTTTTTGACGATATAAGCAAAATCAAGTAGGAAATATAAAAGCGAATTTTGTCACTGTTTAGTTCCCGTTTAAGTATGTAAGACTTCCCTATTCCTCAAAATTTAGACATATTTCTGGCATTATAAAAATATTATCATTGTGTTTTGTACTGCATTTTTAAAACACCTTAGAAGTTCTTAGAGTTTAACCGTTCTTAAATTACATGTAAATTGATAAATTATTTACAATAAAGAAGTTATTGATATATAAAGTTAATGATAAAAACGACTTATTTTGCATTTATCTCAAATGCAATTTACCACCACACATCTTATTAAATTTCTTTCTAATGTAATATACCTCCATACTTGTTCCAGCTGCCACTTAAGTCCTCAGTATGTAATTCTGAAAAATAATCATAATAATTATAATCATAGTTCACAATTATATTAACAATATATTAGATTACGGGCGCACATGTGGAACATGATCTGCTCACCCTTCCAGAGCACCTGATATCACCCCTAGTTTTTGGTGGGGTTCATGTTGTTTATTCTTTAGTTTTCCATATTGTGTAAAATGTACTATTGTTTGTCTGTTTGTACTTTTCATTTTAAGCCATGCCAGTTTATTTTCGATTTATGAGTTTGACCGTCCCTCTGGTATCTTTCGTCCTTCTTTTAGAAGAACTCGATTTATTTTTCTGGGACAAATAAATAAAAATAATCACTAGCACAGTGTAGATACTATTCTGTACGCTATCCGGAAGTCGCGATTTTCGAAGCGAGAACTTTTAAATTTTACATTTTAAATTTGATGGATACACTAAATTAACGGTAAGTTGATCATCTGAATATTGCTTAATGACTAAATCAGCTGACATCAATATTCTCAAATGGTTTAGAAATAAATTCAGCACATTCATTATTCGTATCTTTGCCTTAATCAAGAGATTTTCAAGAGCATCACTATGGAAAATCAGTCGGTGAACATAAAAACAATCTTTTTACCCTCTTAGTGTACAAATTAATGTATGAACCAGACTTAGTTAACTAAATGAAGTAGATTTCAAGTGAGGGTAAAAGTTTCAACCAGATCTTTGAAGCCAGAAATAAGAAATTTACACTTGTTTGAATTTCTCACTGTACGATCAGTCTCGCTTGTATATTTTTAAACTGTATGATCAGTCTTTATTTCACTGTATTCTAGTGGTGATTTCAAAAATTCTATACGACACATTAAAAGGTGGTATTTTTCTAAATAACACAAATACATTTCAATAAATTAACATCCTAAAAACTTATAAAACATGTTTTAGCTTGATAGGGCGAACTCGACCTACTACATTAAGTATAAGGATGTTTAAATGTTGCTAAAATAGGAAGAATGTTTGTTTATAGCTGACTATACGGTATGGGCTTTGCTCGCTCATAGTTGAAGGCCGTACGGTGACCTATAGTTGTTAATGTTTGTATCATTTTGGTCTTTTGTGGATAATTGTCTCATTGGCAATCATACCACATCTTCTTTTTTATATTGTTGTATATAAAATTGTACAAACACACAGATTAATTGTTATATAAAAATGCATGTATTTACAAACATTCGAGGCCGTACTGATCCGTACAGTAACCTATAATTGATCACAGTTCCTTCATTTTGTTTTGAATGTAGATCTGTCTCTTTCACACTCAATTGTACACCACTTTGAAAAGCGGTGGTTTATAGTGATAATGACGTCCGTTTTTCCATTCGTCCGATAGACCGGTACAACATGTTTCGCCGGTTTTGTAAGCGCATCTCCTCGTAATACACTTAATATACATTGGGATTTCCAGACATTTTTAAATAGAGAGGGGTCCAATCCAGGAGAAAAGAGGATTCCAAATATTTGTTTCCATACAAATGCATTGAAAGTTAAAAAAGAGTTTCAAACCGCCGGATCCCAATTTTCTAGAATCCGTCACTGGTATAATTATTAATTATTTTTTTCTCGGATTCCGTATCATAAATGATAATATAAAAAAGAAGTTGCGATATGATTGCAAATGAGACAACCGTCCACAAGAGACCAAATTGACACATACATTAACAAATATAGTTCACCATATGGCCTTCAACAATGAGCAAAGCCCAATACCACAAAGTCAGCTATAAAAGGCCCAAAAATGACAATGTAAAACAACTCAAACGAGAAAATTAACGGCCTTATTTATATAAAAAAAAAAAGGAATGTATTTCGACTTTTATTAAAAATTTCAAATACAATTGTTAAACTTTTCTAAAATTGCTCCATTTTTAATCAATTAATTTATTATGGTCCTTCTATTTCGAATTTTTGGTAAACATATTTTTGATGTTTCTATATCTAGAATACGGACTTTGTCATAACCTTATATTGGAAGTACCTACTTTATATCCACAACTTCCTTCAGACATTTGTCATAACTTAATGAATCTTTTTCAGATTCCTTATCATTTAATTCAATTGTGCACCTCTTATTTTGATTTTTTTAAAATTCAGCAGTTTTCTATTTCCATGATAAGGACTTTTCCACTACCTTATTGGGTGGTACCCATTTACTATACGCAACTTTCAAAACATATATTAATAAAACGTCCTTATATTCGTTATTAAATGATGTCCTTGTGCACCTATAATTTAGTTTTTTGGTGGTTTATTTTTTTCCAAAACATGGACTATAGAAGTGGCGGGGTATAATTTCGTTAATTCTTTCCTCTATTCCTAAATAAAACTTTCTCTATCTATTTTTTTGTCATTTTAAAAGAGACAAGCTTGATGTAAGTTATCACCAATTGGTCATTTGCAGACGGTGTAAATAGTCTTAAATGTACCAAGTCAGGAATATGACAGTTGTTATCCATTCGTTTGATGTGTTTGGACTTTTGATTTTGCCTTTTGATTTTGGACTTTCCTTTTTGAATTTTCCTCGGAGTTCGGTATTTTTGTGTTTTTACTTTATAGTTAAACAGATAACTGCAACGACACACTAATACAAAGTCCACAAGCGAATCATGTATTGCTTTTTAGGCATTTAATTTTAAATAAGACTGACGGAACACAAATATAATTATTTTGCCGTCTACAAAAATCATCAAAAATATATTTGTATTGTCTGATGAAAGAAATAACACGTTATAATTCCATGGACATAATCATAATATCACATAGACACGTATATACCTTCAATTTGTCGTTGTTTTTTTCCTTCAAAATCACGACTGGTCATACAGACAAAAAATCCGAAATTGCTTCTAGAATACAGTCAGTTTTAGACTGATCGTAAAGTAATTTATTTTGGGATCCTCAAGGAAAGCATATTTTTTATTTGAAATACGAACATTCTACTTAAATACGGTAAGAATATTGAAACAGTATATATTTAACTGTAAACTGATGCAAATATTTGCAATAAAAGATTATTTGCTTTGTACTTCGAGAGCAAAATTTGCCATCGATTTCACTTTTTTCTATGATGCACACGTATATTTTATATTCTACTGCATGTTTTTGTTACAGTTACTCATATTTATGATGCTATACATACATTTAAGATGTGGAAAGCACTTTATAGATGTAGGAGTAAACAAATGATGAGAAAAACACCAAAACAAAACCGTTCTGTTTGAAATCCTCGCTTCGAAAATCGCGACTTCCGGATAGCGTACAGAATAGTATCTACACTGTGACTAGCCATAACGGCTTTGAAATCGTAAAAAATGAAAATATTTGATAGCTGAGTAGATTACACCGTATGTGTAATTCCGTAAAATGAAACTTTTCATTAGTGATTTAATTAGTATATATACTCTCGAATCAATAACGTTTGGAAAAAAAGAAGAACCAAGAAGTTATATATTTTATAAGCATCAATAACTGATAACTATTGATAAATGTTTTAAAATATTATTATTCCCCCCCCCTCCATTTATATACATAGATTATGTATCATCCACATTTGTGCTCATCCTCTGAATAGCAAGACAAACATATTTCACAAAACGAAAGATTCGTTGACTTGAAAATATATAGTATCAATATATCATTATTGAAATAAAGGAAGACAATTTGAAAAAAAATAGTAGTGTTTCCTTCTTCTTCTACAACAGGGAAGATGTGTTCGCATAACATTTTTTTTCTAAAAGTACTTGACAAAAGACAAAAAAAATACATTTTATTGTGTGTGTTATCTAAGGTTATTAGTCGTCAACGTCCTAAAATGTTTAGTATGCCCTTCCATAAAGTATTTAACTACAATGTTTTTAAATGTTTTTGCACTTTCGAAAATTCCAACTGAAAACTAATAAAACAATAAATATTTACTCTATGCAGAAGAATACATTAAATGATACTCGATAGTTTATGTATTTAGTTGATAAATTTGTCATTTAGAATATAAAAGAGGGACGAAAGATACCAAAGGGACAGTCAAACTCGTAAATCTAAAACAAACTGACAACGCCATGGCTAAAAATGAAAAAGACAAACAGAAAAACAATAGTACACATGACACAACATAGAAAACTAAAGAATAAACAACACGAACCCCACAAAAAACCAGGGATCTCAGGTGCTCCGGAAGGGTAAGCAGATCCTTGCGCAATGATAGTTATGGTTCTATGTGTATAAATTTGTCGGTTTACAAGAGATAAATATGCAGTGTGTAAACATTACAATGGCTCTTTTTTTTACAATTGCAAAACTAAGCTGTTTTAGTGGAGAGATAATTTTAAAGACGTTACATCCTTGCTGATTTAAAGATTTTAATGACTTACCACTCTTTACAATGACTACACTGCTGTTTTCAGTTACCACCATAATTGGTGAATGTACGTTCGATATTTGGTGTAATTCACAGTCCGCTTTTGTTACGTCAAACTTTGCTGCAACACATGCAGATGTTACGAGGCATTTCATCGAGCAACGCATTACCGAGAAAGAAGTATCGTGTCCAATTGGTGTTGTATTTCTGTAAAACTTATATCCCTTCCATTCTGTATAATAGTCATCTCTCGTAGAAACGGCAAATAACACTCTGACACAAACAAAAAATATATTTATCGTCTCAACTTTGTTCATTTTATGTTGAGTTATCAGTGCTGTTAAGAAACGTCCTACGTAAGTTTTAAGTTATTCTGCAAATCTGCTTTACAACCAACTAAAAAGTTTATCTATCAATATTTCTAATTGGTCTTATATTATGTCTGTCTTTATATTTTGTTAATATCCATTAAATTTAATCAATTTATAGAATAAGCCATTATAACGAGAATAAAATTGAACCAAATGCTACTGACTAGGACCGTGTTTATTAACTCAAACCATTGTCCAACAATTAAACTGTCAAATTGGATGACGGAGTTTTTTTGTTCTACCGCGATCATTAATTTAAATTGAGTAAGCCGTCGACTTTACAGATTTTAACGACAACTGTTGATATAAACAGCTCCAAGTTTACTGTTCCATTTAAATAAAGTTTATTATAGATTTATTTTTTCCAAAAATCACTGAAAATTTTATGACATTATGCAATGGAAAAACGAGATTTGTTTGGAACGTTTATCTGTTTCATGCTGCACACAAAATTGGAACACAAATAGAAAAGTACAAATTTCAAAAAGAATAAAAATTACTGATATTCGAAAATAGTTTGAGAATAATTTTTTCCGTCGTTTTATATATTTTCGAATTGAGTTCAATAGAAATATTTGATAAACATTTAGAAGATGTTGCTGAAATCATCATACGAGATGAGTCTATAAGTGTTTTAAAAATAAGTCCTTGAAAAAAAATAAGTCATTATCATATCAAGATCAAAAGGGAACATATGCATTGATGGAGTTAAAGTTTTCTTCTTTTCCGAATAATAAAAAAAGCAACCACGAAAACATGTTTCGCCAAGGTAAGAGCAAGTATGAATTACCCCTGATATTATAGTATCCCAAAAATTCGTAATGTGTCGTTAATTAAGGGCAAAATTGCAATACTACCTCTATCTTTGGTGCTAAAAAAAAAGATACAAAATACCAAGCTTAAATATACTTTTTTTATGGAAGACGTTCATTTGGTCTTTAAAAAACTCTTTAGAAGCACTCTAATAAAAAATAAGTTTTTTACAAAAGAGGGGCGAAAATTACCAAAGGGACATTCAAACTCAAAGTTAAACTTATAAAAGTTGTACCGCACACCAAAATGACACTTTGGTAAGATAGTGTTATGGTCTCTTGTGGACAGTTGTCTCATTGGCAATCATACCACATATTTTTTTTTTATATTTAGTGGGACAGATTATTAGTTTTGTTTAAGTTTAAACATATTTCTGTTATTAGATCGGATTTAAGGATTTTATTTTCGTGTCTTTGTTTTAATTGTTTTTCCTTCATTTTGAAAATAAATTATTTCAGTAAAGTTTTCGATTCCTATGTCGTAACTACAATATCCTTCCTTATGACCAAATAAAAAAATATTTTGCCTCTTTTTTTCGTAAAATCTCGTGCGATAAAAAGTACCAAAAAAAACATTACAATAATTGCCGGACCAATGTATGGTATGAACATGCAAATACGGACTGTCATACAGAAAACAGCCTATATTATATACATTACATAATATTGATGCTCATATAAACCCAATACGAAGGCAATTTTAATACTCAGCTATCCTATTGGATAGCTGAGTAATATATATTTTATTGCACACTAGCTCTCGTATTTGAAAAATTCACAGGGGCCAAACTACACATCTAACTGTGGAGTGCTACCTAAGCAACACTATGGGTGCCAAAAGTAGAGGAGGATCTGCTTACCATTCTGGAGCAACTGAGATCTCCCCAGGTTTTAGTGGGGTTCGTAGTGCTTAGTTTTTAGTTTTCAATATTTTTTCTTCTGTACTTTCATTTGTCTGTTTGTCTTTTTATTTTTAGCCATGGAGTTGTCAGTTTAATTTTTATCAATGAGTTTGACTTTCCCGTTTGTATCTCTTGTACCTCTTGTTTCGATATGAGTTTGAATGTCCCTTTTGTTTCATTTGATTCTTTTCTTGATAACAGTTAGCATATTTAGGTTTTATTTCATAGCAGAGCCCATTTGAGTCATTTTTGTACCTCAGTATTTCATTGATAAGATGTAGTGTTTTGTGGAGAAATGCTCATTTATTTCTCGGTAATATAAAGAAAAAATCTTTACAATAAATCTTGAAAAAATACACGTATACTTATTTTAAGTTAAGTACGAAATAATGAGTAGAAAATACTTGTATTTACTACGCAGACGGCAACAAACAACCAATTTTTATAATTTAAGTCGGTTGAATATATTTCGAAAGGCATTCTTTTGTCAATATATAAAAAGAGTTTTAGTTTCATTTTATAAAAACTATATACAACAAAATGAATTCAAAAAAATTATATTACATATCTTAATTTTCAAAAGAAACTTAATTGTAGACGTCTAGGCCACTACCAATGTGAACGCCGACAATGAAAACATCACTCCGTCGAAGTAAAAATTGTAAGCTTAGCTTTAATTTATATATAATTGTGGTTGTTCGTCATGAATGAAGCTTAAATTGTGTATAGAAAGAGTTTTTTTCAACTATCTATTTGTATTCTTAGTAATAGTCATTGTTTTTGTAAAACAAAACCTGACAAAATAGAAATATTACATAGCATGAACAATAGATAAAAACCATCTTCGTATGATAGAATGAATTAATTGATTTTACTGAAACGCAAACATCTGACGCTGGTGTAAGTTAAACTATATATCTCTACAAACAAGTAATTCCCATTGTCACAAAATTAACTATACATTATTTCTTTGTGTTTAATCCTTTTGTATTGAATTTAATTAAGCAAACCAGCAGAAATTTGATTGACCTAATACAGATCAAAGGTTTCGACATTGATTTCAGGTATTTGCTGGACATTATATTATTGAGACAATTTTTACAATAATTTATATTAAATAGACTGATCTCCCATTGGCCACAATATTTCTGTATAAACAATTGAAACTAAAGCGGATATGTTACTCTGCATCACAGTAATCATTTTTTTTTTTATCAATAATTGAATTTTTCTTGTTTAAATTATGATCTCAAATATTGTTCAGCAATTTCGATGCTTTAAGAAACAAATTGAAATTCAGGTAGACAAGGAAAGGAGGTCAGACATTGCAGGATCATTTTAATACTTTCTTATCTTTTTGTGTTCGGTTAAATTGTCCCCTTCTAAAATTGTTATACGATGATGACTGATGTGCCCATATTTTGACTATTTCATTAATTGTGACTGTTTATTTAACGCATCATGTAAATATAACGGAATTTGATGAGACTGTTATTAAAGTGAGAGGGTTAGCGCTATAGAACGAGGTTTAATCCACCATTTTCTACATTTTAAAATGCCTGTACCAAGTCAGGAATATGACAGTTCTTGTCCATTCGTTTTTGATGCGTTTTGTTATTTGATTTTGCCATGTGATTATGGACTTTCCTAATTGATTTTCCTCAGAGTTCAGTATTTTTGTGATTTTACTTTTTGGATAGTTTTGTTGCGTTTTGTAAATAATACGATAGCTTTTGTTGAAACCCTTACGAGACGAAGTCAAGTGAGGTTGATAGCAAGTTGAACAAAAACTCTGGTATTATTGACGATACTGCAACAAATTATCCATATATATGAAATATCTATTTTAACCTATATCATCTTTTACTGATATTGACTTACGTCTAGAAATTGACAATGTAGCAATATTCCAGCAGCGCCTGCATACGAAGTATATATCTCCCAATTGGTACGATTGTATGTTCTATCATGATTTCCTTGATAGATGACTGCTGCTCACGAGGAAGCTATTAAATCAAGAGTTCCAAATGGTGAAGTTGAAATTATCCCATTCGTTTATTTTGTTGACGCCTTCACGAGTTGGCTGAGCGTTATGGAATGACCGTTTCGCAGATGATATCGGAAATATATCTTATATCGTAACTACAATATCCTTCCCTTTTCATAAATGTGACCTACCGAATAAGATTAAAACCGGGTTTGTAATAATATGACCAGCACGACGGGTGGCACATGTGAAGCAGAATCTGCTTACACTTCCGAGGTATCTGAGATCACCTCCAGTTTTTGGTGGGGATTGTGTTGCTTACTCTTTAGTTTTCTATTTTAGTTTAAACATATTTATTTATAGTGGATTGGGAAACAAGTTTTGCAACTTATATTAATCCCTCTCCACTTTGCGGGTGCGAGTGCTGACTTGTAGCGGCATTACCCTACTCTTTTTCGAAATCTACAAGGGTGTCTTTAACGTGCAAGAGATGTGGCTCTCTCTTAACACGGGTCAGCCATTTATCGTCCTCGTCCGACGGACTATCATCGTTTCCTCAAGACCATAATCGCAAATGGTGTCAAGGGAGAGCCGAACATCGAGTTCCTGAAATTTTTATCCCAAACGGGAATCGAACCAGGAACCTTTGTGTTAGTAGTCCGATGCACTAACCACTACACCACGGCTCAGTTTTCTATTTTGTGCCAGTGTACTATTATTTGTCTGTTTGTCATTTTCATTTTTAGCCATGTCGTTGTATTTTTTTTAATCTATGAGTTTGAATGTCATTTTGGTATCTTTCGCCCCTCTTGTATGACAGTAGCATCCAATTCCATTATATTGACAACATTGGCAACAATGCGTGAACAAAACAAACAGACATAATAGGTAAAAATGTTCATAATACAGTGGTCAAAATTGTGTTATAATTTTAATATTAAAAACATACAAATATGTAACAAAGAAACACATAAAGGTATAAACTAAACATTAGAACATATTAACAAAAAATTAAGACAAGAATACACAAATTTTCTATAGTACAATAACAGGATGTATAAGTACAGAGCCACGTCATATAAGTAACACAATAAACATAAAAAGACAAAGGACATGGAAAAATTAAATTACAGAACAGTTGACGTTTCAATATGCAGATGACACTCCGATAAAAATTGACTATACACCAGAATATCTTGTTGCATTTCTAAATGCGCTGCAATGTCTGATCTTCATATGAATTTGGACAGGAAGAAGGTAGTTCGGATTGATTCAAAAACATAGTCAAGACACAAAGTCTTTAACGAGTAGATTGGGATGGGGTTCGTGTATGTTTACACTACTAGGTACAAATGTATAAACTATTTGGCAAAAGTATTATGAAAAAATGAAAGAATTGAAAGTATAATTAAAATCTGGTCTACACAAACACTTACTCCAGTTGAAAAGATAAAAACAATCAAGAAACTTATTACTTTTTAGAACAATTTATTAATCTGCTTTGGAAAACAAGCCTATCAAGATTAAAATAGAAATATTATGTCCGGAACATTAAAATATTGTGTGTGTGAGTGTGGGTCTTGGGGATAGGTGGTGGCAAAAATGCTACATATAGATATTTGTCAACTTGTTAATTTATTAACGGGCTAAACCTAGCATGAGTTGTTAAGTTAAAATACAATCATCAAAAGCTAATCGAAAACATATTGAAAGCCACGTATTTTAAGGCCATAAAAAATGTAAAAACTACTGTCGGAAAGACATTTGTATATAAAGAACATAATTACAAATCAAACTTATAAAAAAAAAAAAAAAAAAAAAAAATATTCCTCTTGATGCTATATTTTGATTGTAAGAATTTTCTGTCCAAGTTTATGAATCTAATAAACTGCAGACTGTATTCAATGTTAACTGCAAGAAAAACTTAGTTCATTTATAAGTAAAATACGAAAACAACAGGTACAAAATTTTAACAAAATTTCCTTTTAGTTACTAGCTTTTGATCATAAACAAGCTTTTGTCCAAGTTTGGTATAAATCCAGGATAGTTTAAGAAAGTTATTGAAATTTCAAAAAAATTAAACACAGAGTGAATGTAATGTACCTTGGCAGGAAAACTAAGTCCATTTTTAAGTAAAATACAGAAAACCGGAATTCTTTTTTTTTTTACAAAATTAACTTCTGGATACCATCTTGTGATAAGGTTAATTTAATAAATTTTTAAAAATTTCAAAAACATTAACCACAGAGTGAACATTTGTGGACACCGCCGACGACGACAACGACAACGACGACGAAGATGACGCCAACGACGAAGACGCAAACGACTTCGACTTCTGATCGCTATGTATCCCTTTTACGACAAAAGTTGAAGGCTCGACAAAAATGGCTCTATACTTAACTTTGGAGATAAATGATCAAAATAAATTTGATTGGAAAAAAGTGGAATGTATTTTACACAACAAAAGAGCGACTAAAGAAACCAGAAGGACACCCAAACTAATACAACGAAATTAAACTGACAACCACATGGCTTACAAAGAAAAAGACAAACAGAAAAATAATAATACACAAGATACAACATAGAAAAATAAAGACTAAACAGGATAAAAGAATATCAATATTTCTTTTGATCCAAAATATTACTCATAATCAATCTGGGTACGGGTATTTTTTGTATCCTATTAAAACATGTCATACTTATTTATAAAATATGATGAAAAATATAATGATTAATGATGTAAATATTAATCTGTAAAACATTATGAATATTTATTAAATAAAATAGCTTCTACGTAGGTACAACAAGCAGCTTATATCAATCTCTCTCATGTTAACATTAGTTGCAAAACTATTTCTTGCTTTTTCTCTTAGAAATCAATTTATTGTATGTTTACAAGAATGTTTAACGAAATTACTAATGTTTTTACTTTTCAAGTTTAAACTGTCTCTTTTTAAATCATTTTGTGCTAATTGTTTTTTGAAGACCTTGCATTGGTGTTTTATTCATCATAAGAGTCGTTATGATTAACTTATTACATATAAACTCATCAAAGAAAACGGACTTAAAAATTGTACGCCAGACGTGTTCAAAATGTTTTGTTACTATACTATATATAAAAATATTAATTTTCGCGAACCATTTAGGTCACGGAAATTCCAAAATATGGCATCAGTAAGGAGAGTTGTGCAAATAATGTGACTACACAGAACCCCCATCATAAATATCTTTAGCTAAAAGTATTCATCATTTTCCATTTTATCTGTACTACCAACATTCCATTTTTCTATAATTTCGATCAAAATATTCCAAAATCTGAGTCAAAAAAGGTTTAATGCCCAAAATAAACATTGTCTGATTGGTTGAAATACTGTGGCGTCAATGATAAGCATAGCAAGCCTCGATGTAAAGCACACGCTTCACATGAATAAGGAGAGTTTTACAAATAATGTGAATACACAGATCCTCCATCCTATTTATATTTTGCTGAAAATGTTGCAATGTTCATCATTTCTGTTTTGATTCTGCTAACAACATTCCATTTTTTCTTTAATTTCGATTTAAATATGTGGAACCCGCAATAAAAATAGATGGCCTCAATCAGAGACATGTCTCTGCCTCAATCAAGGATTTGTATAGTGTGAAAGTCTCACTATACAAACGCAACGCAAAAAATCCGTTGACCCTGATTTCAACGGGTCGATAATAAACCATTTCACAAATAAAGATCTCCTTGCGCTCAAATGTAATTCCTAGTGAAGTATACGGGTAATTTCGTTTACGAAAATTTATACACACTTTATCATTAATATTTTACCAGGCTTTTGCAAATTCACGTTTTTTTATGCTGAACTTCAGTCAAATTCAATTTTATACATTTTTTTTACGTAATGCGATAGGAGTAAGAATATTATTTCGCGCCACTTTTACCAGCATCATCACCATCAACAAAATTATTTACCGTTATCTTTGTGGAATTTCAGTTATATAATTTTTTAATTAGAGAAATTTTGGTAAGTATTATTTATTAATGTTAAGGTTCTACTGATGTGCTTCTCTAGACCTCTTTGACGGTCCGTTTTATCCCATTCATCTCAATATTATCTCCGATGACAGAAATGTCAACTCGACCTTTTCGTGTCAAAAGTGAAAATCGCATCTATTTGATGAACTAATTTATTCTTAATCTGAACATGCATTATTTCTGTATAATTTAATAACCAATCACATTCACGTTGCATGTTTGCATAAAAATGGTCATGTTTTAGTGAATTGTAAGGGCGATGCAACTTGAGGTCAATGCACGATCACGTGACATTATTATTTGTAAACAAATTAACATGCTCACGGCGTAATACGTGTCTGAATTATCTTTTCAAAGTGTTATGAATCTTTCAATCGCTATTATATGATATATTTCTAGGTTTGCATATCAGTAGTCAAAGTGAATTAGACATAGTTCTGAGTTGTGTTTTTTTTTTTTTATAGAATTAGAAGGTAAAATTACATAAGGGGGTCTCATTGGGGGGTTCCGATCCCAGATCCCATTTACTGTTTTGTCAGATTCCCGTATCCCGCTTACACTTTGGACATCAGCAATTTTCATTTTTTCTCATATCCCGGGTCCAGCAAAACCTCATTTCCTGTTTTCACGACACAATAATTTGACTTTCACGCTTACGAAAAATCGTCAATTAACTTCAACCTAAAAGAGGACTCAACTTCCCTCTATATTTAAAACCTGCATACTAATTTAAACAGCATTTTCTCCCCTTGAACACTATTTGGCCCCTTTCGTGTCATTTCCCTTTAAATTTGCTCAAAAGTCATACTTTTAGTCTATTTACAGTATTGGCTGATATTATCAGATTATTACATGTCATTTTTCATATCACATATATTATCAGCCCTAGGTTCAATATCAGCTCAAGAGCAGCATACAATCAACAACTACATCTCTGTCCCCAGACAAAACTATTTATTAGTTAAAAATATCATCATAATCAAATTCTTCTATTACTGTTAACAGTAGTAATGCAACTATATTTCTACCTTACTTTTAAATTTATATTTGTACTGAGATCTGAAAACAACTCACTTTTAGTTTTACATGTATTTCACTAACCTTATTTAATCATGATATTATTTTCACAATTATGATCTTTGAAATTACTTCTGGTTTTCTTCCCTATGTTTCATGATAATTTTCTTTTTAAAAGGATGATATTGAGTACTTGAATATTTCAGGAATTTTTATCAAGGATAATTTGTGAATTTTTTCCCATTATAAGACATTTTTTTTTAACAATTTCGCTTTATTTCAAATACACTATTATTATTTCATAGTATTTTTAAAGGATAAGTTTTTTTCTAATAATGATTCAATAAGTTAACTACCCAGATAGAATTTCACGGCAAATGAAAAAATATCCCAGGGAATTTTTTTCCTCCGGATAAAAAAATAACAGAAACTTCTGTGACAATCTTTACCTCCGGATCAAATTTCACCTGGATATAATTTTGCTTTACATAAACATGTACATACATGAGGGTGGTATACTGTCAGGCGTCAAACAGTCATTCTCGGCTACCGTTAGCTTGAAATTAGTTTAAATTTAACTCGCTGTGATTTGACAGATGTTTCAAATAATATCATTACTGTTATTTTTGGAAACCAAATAGCGTGATTTGTTAAATTCAGCTGACTTTTTTATCATCTGAAAAAAGTGTACATGTCATGTCTTAAAATTACCGTTATATTCATTTGGCAATATCTTCATTCTGTACAATAAGGTACCCCATTATTACCCTCATACATGTACATGTATATGGTCAGATCATATGTTTTTTAGTATGTCATTTGAATTTGTACTTTGCATGCCTTTTCAAATGAAATTGTGACGCCAGAATGCATTCTTAATAGCACAATAACCGATGAGAAGAGGCCACATATTTCAACCAAAATTTTTGCCGCCACGTCAAAATGTGTGAGGACACCATATCAAGCTTGCGTTCATGTTATGTTAAAACTGCTATAGGAAGCTGAAAAATACCAACAATAGAAAAATAAATAGATAATCGGTATTGAAAAATATCAATGCATTGAAAAGCCAATGATCTTAGTACACGTACATACATACATGTTTAAATGTATAGACATAAATATGTCAACTATAAAATACAACTGATTTAATGTACACCACAACTGTTGGAAAAAACCTTTATGTCTATATAAATTATCTCATTCTAATCAATTCATCTGACAGAATCGGTGTAAATTTCATGAATTCTTTAATAACATGGATAATCCTGGACTTTTCCCTACAACAATATCTGTTAGCCATTTAGGGGTCTTTTGCATTTAAAGTTCAGTTTTAGTGGGATTATTTTGCGAAAAAGAACTCAATTTCCAGATCATAGTTTACATTTTTTTTATATTTTGCCGTGTAAAAATGACCTAAATTTAAAGGACAGTATATAGACCCAAAAATGGTATATCACTTTCTACACAGCAAGATTTTAGCAGGAAAGACTGCCATTGGAGTATTTAACCATTGTGACTTTTTAATTGGATCTACTCCACTAATTAAAGTCGTTGAAGTAGAATATTTAATGTAGGTTTGTCCACATTTTGGTATATATTAATACATATATAGAAATAATGTTGAGCCTGTTCCTAGATGCCTGTTATAGACTTCAATATTTATTGTTTATTGAAAATACATGGAATCAATTCTTTCAGAAAAGTTTAATTCTATGGAAATGTACCCCGTTTATAAGTTGAAAAGGCTACATAGAGGTCAATATACAGTCTCCAACAGAAAACCAAAAAAGGAAAAATATAGTGAATTTTGGAGAATTAATATTATTAAATGTACATGCATTTCAAATATTTGAGAGATATATTGATTGTTTCAATTTTTTTAGTTCTTAAGACTAGGTTCCACATAACTACCATTTTAGAAAACTGGGATTTCAATGCTAAGTCTATTAGAGGGATATTTGATTCTCATTGGTTGTAAATATGGAATCTTATTTAGTGGCAATGGTAAATAGACACTGACGTACGGTTCTTTGATATGCTGAATCCAAACATGTACTTAAATTTTTGATTATGGGCCCAGTTTTCAAGTTGGTCCAAATCAGGATCTAAAATTATTATATTAAGTATTGTGCAATAGCAAGAAATTTTCAATTGCACAGTACTCAGCAATAACAAGAAATCTTCAATTGCACAGTATTGTGCAATAGCAAGAAATTTTCAATTGCACAGTATTGCGCAATAGCAAGAAATCTTCAATTGCACAGTATTGTGAAAAAGCAAGTATTTTCAATTGCACAGTATTGCGCAATAGCAAGAAATATCTAATTGCACAATATTGTGCAATAGCAAGAAATTTCAATTGGAGTTATCTTTCTTTGTCCAGAATAGTAGTTGAATCAACTTAAATCAATGTTTTATACAATATACAATGTATATTCACTTTTACTACCAACTGATAGATTAAAACAATCTTTACCATTCAGTGAAAATAAGCACTTTTTTTACATTTTGATATTTTATGATGAATTTATATGAGTGATTATTGTTGCAAACTCCATTAGAAATTTGAATTGGGATCGGTTTTGGAATAAAGGATAGAGTGAGAAAGAAAAAAAAAAATTTTTTTTGGGGGGGGGGGTCAATTTTTCTCATTTGAAATTTCATAAATAAAAAGAAAATTTTTCAAACATTTTTTTGAGAGGACTAATATTCAACAGCATAGTGAATTGCTCAAAGGCAAAACAAAAAATTATAAGTTCATTAGACCACATTCATTCTATGTCAGAAACCTATGCTGTGTCAACTATTTAATCACAATCCAAATTTAGAGCTGAATCCAGCTTGAATGTTGTATCCATACTTGCCCCAACCGTTCAGGGTTCAACCTCTGCGGTCGTGGCTGCGCCCTGCGGAGCATCTGGTTAGACATGTAGACATATTAAGACTAATTAGTAGATGTTGATAATGTTGGCTTAAAATGCTTGAAATTCTATCAGATTACTTTTAGAGTAGTTATGAGTTTTTGAACCTTTTGGTGAAATCATTTTCATATTGGTCAAAATAATTTTCTTTGCTTCAACCAGCTTTGGAGGAGATATAAATCAGCACATACGTTTATTTCCTAGATCGTCTATCCCCAAGCATCATGTCAGGCATTGTCATTATTAAAAACCAATAAATGTATTCTAATCTGAGGAACAATTTGACATTTTAACACTAAATTTTCACTAATGATACTGACGATCCACCACACAGTAATATAAATAGAACCATACCAAATACCAATATTAAGCAAATACATATAAAAAAGAGCTGGTACCTGTATGATTGCCAACGAGACAATTCTCCACAAGAGACCAAATCGACAAAGAAATTAACAACTACAGGTCATTTGACGGCCATAAACAATGAGCAAAGCCAATACCGCATAATCAGCTATAAAATGCCATAAAATGACAATGTAAAACAATTCAAGCAAGAAAACTAATGGCCTTATTTTTATTGAAAAAATAAACAAAAAACTAATATGTAACACATAAACAAACGACAACCACTAAATTACAGGTTCCTTATATCATGTTCTTAAAACTAGATATCATCTCCCATTAAGAAAAAAAACAATGTGAAAAAAGAACCTATTATGTGTTGCTCTCCTAGCTACAAAATGTATCCAAAATCAAAGATGTAGAACATATTCTATCATAATCATTTGGTAACTAATGTAATTACTGTCTCCTCTGTGCCCGTCTTGAACATAAAAAAATACAAGAATGTGTCCAAAGTACACGGATGCCCCACTCAATCATTATCCATGTTCCATGGACAGTGAAATAGGGTAAAAATGTAATTGGCATTAAAATAAGGAGGATTATACTTTAGGGAACACGTGTACTAAGTTTCAAGATGATATGACTTCAATTTCATCAAAAACTACCTTGACCAAAAACTTTAACCTGAAACTCCCACTTTCATTTACTGTGTTCAATGGACCGTGAAATTGGGGTCAAAAGTCTAATTTGGATTTGAAATTATAAAGATCATATCATATGCAACAAGTGTACTATGTTTCAAGTTGATTGGACTTCAGCTTCATCAAAAACTACCTTGATCAAAAATTTTAACCTGAAACTCCCACTTTCATTTGCTATGTTCAATGGACCGTTAAATTGGGGTCAAAAGTCTAATTTGGCTTTAAAATTAAAAAGATCATATCATAATGAACATGTGTACTAAGTTTCAAGTTGATTGGACTTCAGCTTCATCAAAAACTACCTTGATCAAAAACTTTAACCTAAAGCAGGACAAACGAACGAACGGACCCACAGACCAAAAAACATAATGCCCCTCTACTATCGTAGTTGGGGGCATAAACAAATTAAAAAATAACACTCATAATGCATAGATTGTTTGTCATCGGGCAACATAGTTAATGACACCATATAGGAAAAACATAGAACTCATTTTGTCATAAGACACTGTCAAACATCCATACATACTATCCACACTCATTTGTGTCCACACTTGTTTTATTTAAATATATGACAAAATTAAGACATCAATAATTCAATCATTCCTCACACGAAACCAACAAAAATTACGACAAAATGACATCCCTTACAACTCCAATCTAGACTTAAAGTATCAACTTTCAATTTTAGTATTTTCCCCGAGCTTTATAAAATTTTTCCTCATTCTGGGCAGCGTGGAACGGGGCAGTATTCCCATCTCACATTTTCGTCTGTTGTATAGCACCATGGATGACCATTCGATGATGGATCTCTGCAAAAGTTAGATGCCTTATCTGTCGGATCTGTTGGAGTGTACGTAAGCGAATGAGGTGAATGCGTGTTCCAATGTTGACACGTTATACCAGACACAGTACAGTTTCCTTTCCCGGCGTAGTCAGTGCTTTGTGTGAAACAGTCGTCACCTAATATAAACAAGATGATATTATTTTTTTGTGTTCATATTAAATTGATCTGATTATATATCTTGAAAATTCATTTTATTTGATAGAAATAATTTGAAGATTTAAAATAGCAAGAATATTTTAGGTGAATTTATTTCATTTATTAAAACTATATGTAAAAGTTGATAATCTGACGTATTTCATATAAGCACATGTTTTAATCAACTAGTAGACAACCTTATGGACGTGGTGTAACCATGACCAAAGCCACTTTGATATGACATCATAAGTTTATGCAGCTCTAATTCACGGGAGTGTGTATGATTAACACTGAAATTAATCGTAGTGTTGAATAAGACAACTGATTTAATAAGCAACGGTACTGATACAGATAATTCATATGAATTGATATCTTATTGAAAGCAAATATTGCATGAAGTACTAGTATATTGTTGTGCATTATTTTCTCATTGCTCTCCAACTTCGTTCCTTTTGCACTTTTTTTTGCGTCAATGATGAGTCTTTTGTAGACAAAACTCGTGTCCGGCCTACACAATCCTTGAATCCATTTATCAACAAATGTCCTATTAAATTTCTTTTTACTTTATCATACCTGCATGCTTCATCCAGCAGTCATTCAAAGATTCAACATATAATTCTGAAAAGAATTATCAGTCGATTAGAAGAATAAACAAATATTCGATAAAATAAATGTACTCGTTTTATTCTTAGAAATATAACTCAAAATAATGACGACCAAATTGGCTTTTTCCGATTACTTGAAAAAAATGTTTGATACCTGAGTATATTGAATTTTATGTGAAATAATAAAGAATGAAATATAGTCGTTATGTTTTTTTCAATTATTAAATATACTCTAAAGTAAATGTTATAAAGAAAGAAAGTTAATACGTAAAATAATATTGTTTTGTTTTAGTCATAGATACTGCAGTCAAATATATATCCCAAATGGATGGATTATAAAGTGTTATTGTGTTTCATTTTGTTCTCCACTTGAATTGTTAAACAAAATTTAGAACAGTTGTACAATGTCATCAGTGTAAATAAGGGAATGTTATGTGACAGCAAGGGGATAAATCTTGGCATAAAGGGCAAACCCGTGGTTAAATTAGAATAAATTCAAGCCAACCATAAATTATTTCTATTCTAAAAAGACAAATACGGCAATTCTTTTGGATCGAAACAATCTAGATGAAGGTTAATATTTTCCGTTCCCATAAATAAACGCACTATTAAGTTGGCGTAAAAGAACGGAGCAAACTGAATTAATGACATTCTTAAACTCTTTACCATTACGTATTAGGATAGGTTTGGATGAATTTAAATGATAGGTTTACGTCTATGTCTTATAAGTATATTCGCAACAACAGAGTTATATGTGAATATTTTGTAATATCTATGATCTGGCAACTGATCAACTATACTTTTTTTTCATTATTTTAGTGTTTTGTATGAACGCATAGAATCGAGTTTCCTATCAACTATCAACGTCAGCTGGCGAATAGGGTAGGCATGGACATGATGAAGAATAAAGGCAACAGTAGTATACCGCTGTTCAAAACTCATAAATCAATGGACAAAAAACAAAATCGGGGTAACACACTAAAACTGAGGGAAACGCATTAAATATAAGAGAATTGGACTAATCATTAGACAAAATCCTATGAGAATAACAAATATAACATCAAAACCAAATACATGAATTTGGGATAGATAAGTACCTTGACATTTTTATAGTCAAGTGAATTCATACTAAAAAATAAGAAAAAACAAACGACAAAACGGAAACACAACGTTAAAATGTAACACACACAGGAACGAACTATTATATAACAATGGCCATATTCCTAACTGGTACTAGACATTTTTAAAGGAAAAAATGGTTGGTTGAACCTGGTTTTGTGGCATGCCAAACCTTCCTCTATAATGGCCATGTGCAATATAACATTAAAATGACAACACAACATTACAGGACTACAATATAAATAAATAGGAGAATACAATTGACAAAGAAACACAATAATAGCTAACAAAAGGCAATAAGTTTAAAATTTTGATATTCCAGAAGAGTCTGAATTTGGTAATAATGTAAATCTCTTTTTGATGGCGTAACTCAATAAGGCGACACAAAATTAACAATGTCAAAACAACAATATTGAAAGTTATGGACATGGTTTACTTTTTAAATTGTTATTTGGATGGAGAGTTGTCTCATTGGCACTCACATCACATCTTCCTATATCTATGGACAAGCAATCATAGCTTTCTATGAGGTAGATATATCTTCATATCAGGATAATTTCCAAAACTGTTTAACAGCCAAATGTATTTCAATTCAACAGTATCCGTGTTTTCGTGCAAGAACCAGATTATATGATTCTACACCTGGTAGCCTGGAGAAGTTACAGTGTATCTGGAGAAGTAACGACTCAGTGGTAGCAACAAAAAAAAACAGTTTCATGTATTTATGCAATATTTTCTGCACCAGATGTGCATTCCTATTTATTTTAATGAATGGAATTATATTCGTTTTTGAATTATTCTGCCATTGTAATTGCATATTTATAATTATATATATATTTGTAATTACAATTTTTATAAAGCTGACAGTTCTACATCTGATTGTTCTCATTGTTAGCATTTATTTTGTTATGTGAAAATGAAAACAGAAAAGAGATATACTAGTAAACAAAAGAAATGACACAGGACAACCAATTTTTTTTAATGAAATTTGATACATTGTACCAAGCTAAATATTGTCAAATTGGTTTACAGAGTGTAATTTCCTTATCAAAATCAAGGATTGTAGGCAAGAACGCGCTAATTTTTTTTTATTTTTGTGATTTCAAAAAAAGTTAACTTTTACTAGAAATACAAAAATCGATATTAAAACTTTGAAATATTTGTTTAAACATGGTGTGCTTAAAATTTTTGAATGCATTCTCAGATTTTTTAATATTTAATTCTCACCTAGGAAATGAAATGTCGACTTTTTTTCATCATTTTCCGCAAAAACAAACTTGACCCCGGTGTTCCATCAATCGGTATTTTCTAAATATTCAATTTGGTCAGATTTCCTATGCCCCATTTATTGGCATTATGTTTTCTGGTCTGAGCGTCCGTTCGTTCGTTCGTTCGTCTGTTATTCCGTCCGTCTGTCCCGCATCAGGTAAACACTTTTGGTTGTGTTAGTTTTTAATGAATTGAAGTCAAATCAACTTGCAACTTAGTACACATGTTCCCTCTGATATGATCTTTCCAATTGCAATGCCCAATTAGAGTTTTTACCCAATTTTCACTGTCTACTGAACATAGAAAATGGAAGTGCAGATGGGTTTTCCGTGTACTAGGGACACATTATTGTTATCATGTGCATTTGCTTTGTAAATGGATATTTTTCATTGGACAATTTTACTGTGTTTCCTTTTATAAAATTGTATATCAAATTGGAGTTTAAACTTGTACATCCTTTCTTTTGTTGTTTAGTATACCAATTTATGATTGTAGATGAATGTGCAATATGTGCAATAGTACTTGTTTAAACTTGATTCGAATGAAATAAGGTTGTGTATAAAAAAGTTAAGCATGCAAAAAAAATAACCAATCCAAAAACAGTTCATGCAGTTACAGCTGGTTTTGTTTACGTGGGCTGAGAAAATTTGATACTGTCAGTTTTTATTTCCTTTTTCCTTTTCTAATTTACCTTTAAATTTGGTACTTTTTATATTTTTCTAATACAAAAATTTAACGCATGGTATTTCTGATCTTCCTATGATATAGTGCATCTATGAGCTAATGTAGATATTTGATACTTCATATTGAATACTAAACTAAAAATATCAAAATAGTTTTTATCAACTTACCACTTTTTACAACGACAACACTACTGTTTTCAGCCACAATCATAATTGGTGTATCTACGTTATATACTTGGTGAAATTCACAATCTCCATTTGTTGTGTTAAATTTCGCTGCAACACATGCAGGTGTTGCAAAGCATTTCATTGTGCAATGCGTTACCGAACGGGAGTTATCGTACCCTATTGCCCTTGTGTTACTGTGAAACTTATATTTCTTCCATTGTATGCAATGGTCCTCCTTTAGAGAATAGGCAAATATAACTCTCATACAGACATAAACTATGATAATAGTCTCAACTTTGTTCATTTTATGTTGATGTGTCAAAACTGTTTTTTAAACAAAAAAAAACACAACATACATTCTAAATGATGGTCTTGGTGAGTGAATAATATGCTGCAAAAACCGCTATATAGCAACTGAATAAGTATATCAATCAATATTTTCAACTTTGTTAGATGGTCATGTCATTCAAAATAGGTAAAGCGTAGAAGTTCAACCACTTGTCAGAATGCTGACAGCAGATGTCATCCAATCAAAAGTGACATCGAATATCATATTGAAAAAGAATCTATTAATGGTTGAACTGTATGTGTTTTGTCTAGGGATTGTTTGCTGATTATGTGATTATCAAACTTATTTGAAGTTCTCTCCATAAGAACTGTTAGTGTCTATTTTGAGTAATGTATTGTTTGGGAGCAACTATTAAAACATAACTGGCAGGTTAAAACACAAATTATTTATTAAATAACCATTAGAAACATAGTGGAACCATCGTAATATTTGAATATTGAACAACAACTACCTTTCCCGGATGAGCTATTTCTGCTGGGCGACAAAGTTTATCCAAACAGACATCCAGTACTGACAGCTTATACTAGACAGCAAATTGTTAGGAAACCCCGGAATATGCAGAGAAAATGTAGAAATATAAAAAGACTGATAGCCCACTATAGAGTTAAGGTAGAACACATCGGAGAATTGAAATAATATAATATTATGGGGACTTTGTGGAGACATTCAAGACCACGATTAACATCTGTTGTGACCATAAGTGCTGCCTTCGTTGGCCGCCGTAAAGACTTATTTTCATAATAAAAAAATCATTTTACTATGTATCTTTATTTTTTTTATTGTTTTTGTCATTTTGAGATCACCCTTTGTTTTTTTAACTGTAATCGTAAGTCTAAGGTGTAATCCTAGGTGAAGACCTAGTTTCCGCAAATGTCTAGTATGTTGCACAACCGCTTTAAAGCAACTGAATAAGTATTTTAATCAATATTTTCAATTTTGTTTTAAGGTCATGTCATTCAAAATAGGTAAAGCGTAGAAGTTCAATCACTTGTCAGAATACTTACAGCAGATGTCATCCAAGACATCGAATATTATATTGAAGAAGAATCTAATAATGGTTGAATGGTATGTGTTTTGTCTGGGGAGTGTTTGCTGATTATGTGATTATCAAACTTATTTGAAGTTCTTTCCATATGAATTGTTAGTGTCTATGTTGAGTAATGTATTGTTTGGAGCAATTTTTAAAACATTAATGGTCAGGTAAAAACACAAATTATTTATTAAAAAACTATTAGTAACTATTGGAAACATTGTAATATTTCAAAATTTTATGATATGACAGCATTAATTTTATAAATGGAAAAGATTAAATGAGATAACTCAAGCATACATTATAACAAAGATATAAAAAATAAGATCATGACATGATTATGTTGCACTTGACCTCATTTTATTGAGTTTAAATTTCTTTTATGAATTGCTTGTTTTAATGAAACATGTAGTAAGACCTTCATTTAGATGATTTAAGTGCCATTTTATTTCTTTGTTATAATGTATGCTTGAGTTATCTCATTTAATCTTTTCCATTTATATATATAATTTTGTCGTAGACTTTAAAAGCTAGCTAAGAGGTATTGATTTGTTCATTGTTGAAGGCCGTACATCGACATATAGTTGCTATCATCTACGTCGTTTTTTGTCTCGGGTGTATAATTTTACTCATTGACAATCAGACACCATGTAATTAATATATACTAGTATATAATTATACTACCTTTAATGTGGGTATATATGTCCTTTTGTCATCCAAATAAAACGTTTAAAAAAGAATATTTCAATAGTTGTATAATGTCTGTTTATTTTGATCGTTTCTTTATACCTTTATTCAAGATTTAGAATCACTTAATAAACAGAACAAGTGGAATTTAACGGTCCGTTTATCAAACAATTGCTTACCTATTCAAAATATTTAATGCAACCACTATGTCGTCCGTTTTACATCGCATATACCGGAATTCGTATTAACAGGTTTGTACTGATATGACCAACACAATAAATGTTTATGGGGTTCGTGTTGTTCAGTCTTTAGCTTTCCTTGTTGGGTTTTGTATGTTAATCTTTTTCTTCTTTTGTTTGCCTTGACTTTATAACAGTTTATTGCCGACATGAGGTTTGAATGTCACTTTGGTATCATTTGCTTCACTTCTTGATAACAGTTAGCATATTTAAGTTTTGTTTCATAGCAGAGACCATATGAGTCATGCTGATATCTCAGTATTTAACCGTTAAGATGTCAATTTTTTCAGGAGAAATGCTAATCTTTTACTTGGTTATAAAAGAAACTTATTGAAATAAATATTGATAAAATACACGTATACTTATTTTAAGTAAAGAACCAAATAATGAGGAGAAATCACTTTCATTGACTACGCAGACAGCAATCATATTACATATCTTAAATTACCAAAAGAAACTTAACTCTAGACGTCTAAGCCAATACCAATATGAACCCCGACACTGAAAACATCACTCCGCCTAAGCAAAAATTGTAAGCTTAGCTTAAATTTATATATGTTTCTAGAACACACCCGCGATATCACGTGTTACATCCCAGCTCCATTGTTCTAACAGGGATTATCTGAGCCAGATCATCCCTACCAGATCACCACAGCTTTTTTTTTTTAGTTTGCATGCTTTCCTTTCTTTTGTAACATTTTAGCGAGAATGCTTAATCCAAAATAAAAATAGAAATTTTTATTGAGAAAAGACACACTTTCAAAATTTATGCAGAAAAAAAAACATAGGCCATACTGGAATTCGAACCTAAGACCTTTAGCATATCAACCAACGAAACGTACTCTTCAACCAGGACGACTGGATAACAACTCTGAGAAATTTAACATGTTTTAAGAAAGCAAGATCTATTCAGAAGTGGGGCGAGTATGCAAACCTTTAATCAGTGTGATTTTAACCCTTCTATAGATAAGTCGAGTTGTCAGACTGCTTGTCCAACGGGATTTTACCCTTTTCATAAGTTGGGCGAGTTGGTAACCAAGTGTCGGACGATTTTTCTTAAGTGGCGATTAAGTGTGGGCCGATTTGCCAGTGGGGTTTCATTATGTATATCTCTTTCATATTCATTTGTTAAAATTTACTGTTTGCAATAGTGTGAATTGTTTTATATAATATGAATGTTCTTATCCTGGGCATACAAACAATGCCGTATTTGGCAAAACCTTTTCAACTTTTGATCTTCAGTGCTGTACAATTTTGTATTTTTTTCGTCACTGGTGAGTCTCGTGTGGACTAGACGCGTTTTTGGCGTATTGAATTTTAAACCTGATGCTTTTTGTTATCTATTAATCATGCTTTTCTTTAACTAATATGTTCTGCTTTTTATTTGTATTGTAGTCCTGTTATTTTTTGTTTTCATTTCAATGTTATATTTAACTGTGCCATTAAAGTGCGAGGTTTGGCATGCCTTAAAACCAGGTTCAACCCACCACTTTTATTCCCCTTTAAAAGTGTCCTGTACCAAGTCAGGAAGATGGCCATTGTTATAATATTGCTCGTTTCTGTTTTCTCTTATTTTTGAGATAAGACGTGGCACGGTACTTGTCTATCCCATATTCATGTATTTGGTTTTGATGTTATATTTGTTATTCTCGTGGTGTATCTTCTGTTGCTTGGTCCGTTTCTGTGTGCTGTTGCGTTTCGGTGTTGTGTCGTTGTTCTCCTCTTATATTTAATGCGTTTCCCTCAGTTTTGGTTTGTTGCCCCGATTTTGTTTTTTGTCCATGGATTTATGAGTTTTGAACAGCGGTATACTACTGTTGCCTTTATTTGACATGGTTTTATATTTAAGCATTGTGTTTGGGGGTCATAAAGGATATATGTTATATAATAAGATTAAAAGTATTTTAGGATGGTGCTGTGGCGTTCTAAGTTTGATTTTATGAATTGTTAATGTTTTTGTCTAATCTAAAACAGCTGGGATGTAAAACAGTTATCCCATTCTGACTTGGTGCGTCAATGTCAGATCACCCTCTGGCATGGATGAACATTAGAAGTATATTATAATTTGATTTGGTTAGAACTTAGTATTATGTTAATTCTGAATTCTAATATGACGTCCCTATTACGCTTTGTAAACAAAGTTGTGTACTAATCAGCACAAAAAATATGTTTGACACATGCGCATAAACTGACTATTTGCATTCTCGTTGTTTTCATTTTTATCTTCATAAAGTTCATATATATGTTTTAACTGCTTACATAAAATCTCTAAGTTATTGACATAAAACATTATATAATTGCCCTCTAGAAGTTTTTTTAAACCATATTTATATGAAAATGCCTGCAAATAGCTGCAACCGGTATCGTTTTTATGGCTGTTCCGTCCATTTAGCAAACCTCCCATGTAAATTCACATATTCGATGACTCATCGTCTGCTGTCAAAATGAATAAATACACAGTATCGCCGTTGAAAATTGGACTCAGAGTAGATTATAAAGGGACATCTTATAAAATAACAGACCACTTCATGGAACAAAATGGTGTTAGGCAATACATAATACAATCTATGGCTGATGGAGGAACAAAATGGGTTTTCAGACACGAGATATGTGATACCAGAGTTAGTTCAGTTTTCTCAAATTTGACAAAGAACACCATATTCAATTTTGAAAATAATGAACAGTCACAGTCAGATGAGGAATTATCCCAGATTGATAAAGACTTAACTGCTAACAGTTTAAACCAAGAACCACCTGCCAAAAAAGTCCAGATTTAAAGAGCTGCCTAGCAAAGAAGAAATTGAAAAGTAAAAACCATAAAATGCAAAAATATTTCATAGATGGGAAAATACAATCATAAGTTGATTGTAAATTAAACATTTTAATGATAAACCTAGAAAATCGTGAGGTTATGGTATTCAGCAATGAGTCAACAACCTAGCAATATTTTCTTTAATGTTTCAAACATAAAATTTACTCTTCAGTGTTAGGGACTATAACGTAATAAACAAGAAATTAAAAAAAAGCAAATGATGCAAATTACAAAATGTAGTATTCTTAAATTTAAATGAGATGTTAGTCGTTTGTCCAATCAAGATGCCAATTTAAAATAAAAAATATTCCTTGATATTTGTACATACGGTTGTGTTATTTATTATATATGCAAGCATACTTGAAACAAAATATATTAAAAAAATTATTATAAGAGTTATGAGCATTCTTAAGAAGTAAACAAAACACCCCGGTGGGAAATAGAACCCTATCCTACTACAGATAGGTGTACTTCCAAAATACTACCAGAGTTTAATGTTTTGATAAGTATTACAGCTGCAAAATCATAGCTTATTTTCACTACAAAATTTTGAATGACACGTGCTCGAACATGTTGGTACATGAAAAGAAGACAAGCTGAATATTATGTTTTTAGTCTAAATAAAAATATTGCCAGAATACTGTACATGTATATACGTAGGTCGCTCTCGTCTACATGCACAAAATATGCACAAACACCAACATGCTTTGAGCATAAAACGTTAATTTAAAATATGCAGGTCTCTTTTATTTATTTTAAATGAATCATGTCTTTGAAATAAATTCAGATATTATACCTATATCCGAATCTGTTGTAAGTAAAAGCTATATACCGGTATTAACAATTAATTCTCATTTTCACGAAATTAAACTATACATTATATTTATATGAATTGGACCGTTGGTTTTCCTGTTTGAGTGGTTTTGCACTAGTAATTTTGGGGCCCTTTGTGGCTTAGTGTTCGGTGGTTTACTTTAATAAATTCGTTATTTGGATGGAGAGTTGTTTCATTGACACTTACATCACATCTTACTATATCTCTTATATCTTTTTGTTTGATTCTGTTGTACTGAAACTTAATACAGATCAAAGTTTCGACATTGATTTCAGGTATTTGCTGGACATTATCTCATTGTGACAATAATTTATATAAAATAGAAATATTTCTGTATAAACAATTTGAACTAGAGCAGATTAGTTTATCTTCATCACAAAAATAATTTGTTTTTATCAATAATTGATTTTTTCTTGTTTATCTTATAATCTGAAATATTGCTCAGCAATTTTGATGCAATTAGAAACTAATTGAAATTCAGGTAGACAAGGAAAGGAGGTCAGACATTACAGGGTCATTTCAATACTTTTAATATCTTTTGGATAGTTTTGTAAATAATACGACAGCTTTTGTTGAAACCCTCCAAGATTTTATCAAATGTTCGATTTTTTTTATTTTCAAAACTTTACATTTTTTTCTGAGAAATTATTTCCGAAGAATCTCTCTCATATTTTGACTAAATCATACCATGTTTTAATTTGTTTCCAAAGTGCAATTGTTAGTCGTATATTTAAAAGGAAGTTCCGAATGTTAACACGATTACAATATCATGTTTTCTAGTCTAGATGTTTATTGTTCTGCTTTAAATAATTATCAAAAGTACCAGAATTATTATTTAGTACTCCCAACGCGCGTTCCGTCTACATAAGACTCATCAGTGACGCTCATATCAAAATAGTTATAAAGCCAAACAAGTAGATATCTTTATAAATGAGAATTCATGGTATACACAATAAACCCATACAAGTGTTAATGTTCAAATACAATTGGGATTAGGAGAGATGTTAAGTCATGGCATTTCTTAGAAAGAAAGATAAGAAGTTAGCAATGTCCTTTACGTTCCAACACCCCAAGGGTGACTGGGGTATAGCAATATGGTCACTTGGTCTTCTCCCGACCGGCAGTAAAACGCTTGCCGAAGTGGGGCGTCCGTTTGGCTGTGCGGGATGTATCAAGTTCGCAGTCACGTCCCGTCAGAAGGGGGACGTTAAATCCGATGCCTCGTGTAAAGAGAGTGCCACGCTTTTTGCACGTTAAGGACCCTTGCAACAACTTTTTGAGGGGTCTGTAGGTGGCCTGCTGCAAGGCAAAATTTCTGTCCCTATCCAATATACCCTCATTTTCCAGTGGCAGTCCAAATTTCCCCGACCATCATCCCAGATGACCTCTTTTGTATCAACCTACCTAGTGTGTTTATTGTGAACTTGTTCTCGTCCTGAATATGCATGAAATATTTGCCACTGGATGTTAAGCAACCAACAATCAATCAATCAAATCCTGTACGTTCCGTTATAAAGACGATGTTCTTTCACTAAATAATACACAATTTGGTGACTATGTTTGAACGAATCTATCCCGTCGAACTAGTGATAAAGGGTACTACAAATACAGTAAAGTCGGCCTTATATCTTGACTTACATCTAGAAATGAAAAATAAATGTCGATTGAAATAAAACTTAACGACAAAAGAGATGATTTCAGCTTTCCAATAGTGAACTTATTATTTAACAACAATCCTACAGCGCCTGCATACAGAGTATATATCTCCCAAGTCATACGATATTCCGGTGCTTGTATTTCATATCATGATTTCCTTGATAGAGGATTGCTGCTCACAAGACATCTACTAGTATTACACCAAGAGTTCCAAATGGTTAAGTTGAAATCATCCCTTCGTAAATCTTACGAACACCATCACGAGTTGGTTGACCGCTATGGAATAACCGTTTCACATATGATATCGGATATGTTCCTTACATCTAAACAACAATCCACTTCCCTTCTTATGAATGTGACCTACCGAGTTAGATTATTACCGGGTTTGTGATAAAATGACCAAAATCACGGGTGCCACATGTGAAGCAGAATCTGCTTACCCTTCCGATGTACTGAGATCTACCCCAGTTTTTGGTGGAGTAAGTGTTGCTTAGTCTTTAGTTTTCTATTCTATGTTAGTGTATTATTATTTGTCTGTTTGTCATTTTCATTTTTAGCCATGGCATTGTCAGTTAATTTTCAATCTATCAGTTTGAATGTCCTTTTGGTATTTTTCGCTCCTCTTGTATGACAGTCTCATCAAATTCCATTATATTGACAACATTTGCAGCGATGCGTGAACAAAACAAACAGACATATTTCACATCCAATTTTTTATGAAAATATTTTTTATAAAGCAAAAAAAAGTCAGTTTTCACCTCGGAAACTAACAAAACCTTAAAATAGACTTATTTAAAAGGGATATAGTTACGATACTGTCGTCACATCATTAAAGATTGTATATTTTGGCTATAATATTGATTCACTTATTAGAGAAAACAACACAAGCGACATAAGTATCTACTTTATACGTTAAATGTTACTTAACAATGGTATTTGTACGTAGGAAGCGTAAACGTCATGTTATTTATACCTTCCAAGCGTCATTTCAAAAACATTATACATATGTAAGTGAACATTATTAATTTGGATTGTCTTTCTTTTCCCCAAATCATTTTTAGACCGTTAAACAGGTGAAAACGTACATGTATCAATCACTGACTTTGCATACGTAAGATGGTAAGCCCGTGATTGTTTTTACAGATTCATATTTTTTTTGACAGTAAGCTAACACATAGGATTTTTATAGATAAAATGAAATATATCAGTATCTTTTAATTTAAGTTGTCATATTTGATACCTTTTTTTCCAAATTGATTTATTAAAGTTTTCGGTGAAGACGACATTTGTATCTTTACAGTTGTTATGTTAATGCGCAATGTTATTTATCAACATATGCACACTTATTTAGATTAGTAGAAGATCTTTGTAGAGTCCTCAGTCATCAATTCCTTTTTTTTAATGCGTTGCAGCGCATACTACAAAAATCGAACAAACTTTGAAGTTTATGCAAGGAAATAAATCAAGATTTTAAAATTATAAGGAGTCAAAACAGATAAAAGGAATTGTAGCTGATGGCTGCAAATTTATGTGTTTTGCTTTCTGAAAGTTTATTCTCTTTCATGTAGAAATAGCAAGAGCCATTACAACATATGTAAAGTAAATTTCAGGAAATTTTAGTCATACACTGGTACACACGATTTCATATTTATTACATTCATTTTTTTATAGTCTGAGTAAAGCCTTTTTCAATTAATATTTTATAGTGCGTCTTTTCTGTTTGAAGTGTTAATATACTGCTGTATCAGGTTTAGGGGAAGGTTGGCGCCTGTTAAAACGTTCAAATCCGCTGCATATATTCCTAAGTCAGGAATTTAATTCAGGAACAGTGCTTGTCGTTTGTTTGATATGTTTGATAAATGTTTCTCGTTTCGGTTAATAGATTAGACCGTTGGTTTTCCTGTTTGAATTGTGATACAATTGTCATTTTGGGGCCCTTTATAGCTTGCTCTTATGCTCATTGTATGTTGCTGTTGCTTAGGGATAGTTATGATGTTGCTGTTAATTTGCTGCTTTTTAGAATCAAATAAAGGAAATCACATTCAAACTCATTGAATGATTTCTTTTATTTATTTATATGTTTATGAATTTAAAGAAAAATCCCCTCTGTTCGTTCTTCCCTGAAGCAACAGCAGCATAACCACTTAGGAAGTGAAATGAGAACGACAAAAGTTGCAGGAGCATTGAAAACAGTTTATTAAAAAAATCTTAATATGAGCATTTTAAGCAGCAGCAACAACAACAACACTCTTTCCTCAAGTAGCGGCAGCAACGACACACACAAGAAGGAAGTGAGCACAAGAGCTGTAAAGGAAGTAAAAGCATTACATGGAAACACCTTGTATATGAATCAACATGAAGCAACAGCAGCAGCGGCAATACTTTAAAGTGTGAAATGAGCACTACTACACTAGGCCGATATTTAATAAACAACTTGAAAACGTCACAGAAAGCACCCAAATTAGAATTTTAACCTATCAATATAAATAAAAAGATGTGGTGTGAGTGCCAATGAGCAATTTTACATCCTAGTCAAGTCCATATATGAATTTGAGAACGAGGACTTTACAGAATAGAAAGCACCCAACCCGTAAAGCCCTGTCTCGTATTCGCAATGTTATAACTCCCAACATTGATCGATTCTGTTCCGGAACTACTTTAATTTACTCCATCTTCTAGTGAAGAGTTGGCCTGAGCTGGAACTGACAGTGATATTGCATTGTAACCCAAGATAAAAAAAAAAGCAAAAAAACACCTAGAACTATTTCTATACAAATCTACCCACCCGAGAAGTTCAGAACCAAAAAGGCAGAAAGATGTTGGGACTCCCAATCGGCACTCCGGGGACGATAAAGAAACTAACCTCGGCTGTATAACGTAATCCAACATTGAAGTTTAAATATATCTTCTCACAGATAAGATGAAGTATTTTTTTCTTACAGATTCAATTTAGTTTCGCGAAATGTTGCACAATTCTGAAGCGCAAATTCAATGCATGATTTCTCGAAAAACTTTTTGAAATTAAATGATGCGGTTAGTATTTCTAACATGGTAGACCAGTTGCCGCATCACAATGTAAGGGGCATATTCACATCACTTAATGTCATACATCTGATATTTTAGGAAGCTATCATTTGATTTTAGAGGGGTGGTTACTATAAAAAAAAAATTGTGTCCTGCATTTTTTTTAAAGTTGTATTTCAGTCCTGCATTTTTATTTTATTTGGTCCTAGTTTTTTTTTGCCCAGTTGCTCATCCTGCCTTTTTTCAATCGAAACTCATGTCCTGTATTTTTTAAATCAAAATTTCTGTCCTGCCTTTTTTTTTTAATTTCATCTCACCGGAACTTGTACAACCTTATCTAAAAAAATCTAATGATGAAACAAATGTTTTAAGCTCTTTAATGAAACAAATGTTTTAATCTCATTGATCAAATCCGTTTACATTGTGTCAACAAATGGGTATAAAAGCGTCAAAAGGGGGATATAAATAAAACAAAAAGTCATATAGAAAACTATTTCTTATAGGAAATTGTAGTTTAAAAACAAATTACAATCTTGCTTCGTATCACTAGTTTCCAATAAATTCTTATCTGTCAAGTTCGTAATCCAGTCGTAGCTATATAAGTTAAGACGATAATTACATGAACCGTCAATGAATTGTAGTCTACGCCATCTGCAATATAGTATTATGCATTTTCTACACAAAATGTAAAGCTCTGGATCGACTCAGTTGTGAAGAGACCAATAGTTGTGATAGACTCATTTTTTAAAGATTAACAATAAAATATTAAGTACTGTCTGTCTGTCTGTCTGTCTGTCTGTCTGTCTGTCTGTCTGTCTGTCTGTCTGGTGGTCATGTCTGTCTGTCTGGTGGTCTTGTATGTCTGTATGTTTGGTGATCTTGTCTATCTTTCAGTTTATCTGGTGTTCTTGTCCGTCTGTCTGTCTGTCTGTCTGTCTGTCTGTCTGTCTGTCTGTCTGTCTGTCTGTCTGTCTGTCTGTCTGTCTGTCTGTCTGTCTGTCTGTCTGTCTGTCTGTCTGTCTGTCTGTCTGTTTGTCTGTCTGTTTAGTGGTCTTCTCTGTCTATCTGTTGGTATGGTCTGGCTGGCTGGCTGAAGGGTTAACTTGTCTGGCTGTCTGTGTCTCTTTGGTGGTCTTGTTTGTGTGTCTGTCTGGTGGTGGTTTTTTTTTATGTCGGTCTGTCTTTCTGATGTTCTTGTCGGTCTGATGGTCTTATCTGTCTGTATATCTGTCTTTCTGGTGGTATTGTCTGGCTGGCAAATGTCCATGATTAAATCCAGATCAAGTTCGAATATGTTTGGGTCTTATGAGTTTGACCGTGGTATTCTTTATATGCTGGATACAATCCACGCTAGCCTGTGTCCACACTTGTTTCATTCGATATTTCATAAACGTGTTTGCAAGAAGTTCTTCCCCCAAAAAAACTTCGTTATTTATGTGTTCAACCTTACTGTAGATACTTGTTTAAAGAGATGTTTGGTACACTATAACCAGGAGATTGCCACTCAGATCTTCCGTTAATTTTCTTTCTAATGTTGACATCATAGAAGGGACGCACAATCTTTTTATTTGTTCAAAAATTTGGTGCGGAGGGGCATTGTATTTAGTACAGACAATATGATGAAGTATATATGAAGCAATAAGGAATAAAACTTTTAAAAAATCCTTTGTTTAACCACAAAAGATAAATGGTCGATATCTAACAGTATAAACAATCAGATAGCTAACTACGAGGGGGAGTAATGTTGTTTTTAAGCAAATATTGGTTACCGTATGACCTTCATTATTGAGCTTTAGTCCAGACCCAGGGCTCAATTTCAGATTGCCTTAATTATGTACTGACGACAATAAACAAACAAGAACTATCTTGATATAAGATATACGACACATGTATATGTTGGCGTGAAGTTTTGTATCAACCTTAAATATTCATCTTTAATTTTTTTTATGATTTCACACATGGTGATTCTGACTTCACTATAAGGTCTATCTGACCAAAATACTAGTTATGATAACTATACGCCAAACAAAACTTTACGTCAAACACAACTTTAAATTAAAGATACAACTTGTTCTGGTGTGGATATCGTGGATATCGTCAACAAAGTGAGATGATATTTGTATTTTGAGATTTTTTTATATCAATTATAATATTATAATAATAATATACTTTGACTTAATCATTAACCCTTGACATTTTAAACAAAGTATAACAGATGTATAGCAGGGTCTCCAGTTATTGAATCCTAAACTGGATATCAGCTCTTTATACCTTCCTTTGCTTCCATTAATTACGATTATTTTTCTTGCGATTTAATGGTCAATAATTTAAAGTTACCAGAATCAATCTCTTTTTTGGAAAGGGAATTAAAACGAGAAAGCAAACAGGCGCAAACCAAACACAAATATTATAAGCAGCAACTCAGTGAAGCACTGAGTAGAATATGACCGAGCATAAATTATGGCGATGGACAAACATGTTGACCGACTCAAAATTCTCTCCTAAGTTTACAAAGCGATGCAACAGCAGTCGGTAAAATCAGTTTGAAAAGACAGTTGCAACAATTCACAACAAATAACTCTTTAACGATCTGAGATATTAAAGCCCGGGATTTTTGATCGCTTTGTTTCTATCAAACACAAAAGACTTACACGTGCAGTATCAACCAACAAAAGATTGTTTAATTGTCCAATGTATTTATGATTCCCTAACTGAAAATAAACGTTGTCCACTAAAGTTGTCTCAATTCAAATATCCTAATTAGATTAAGGGAAAATATGGAGATAAAGGCGAAATTATGGCTGAATGCATTTCGGAAAAAGGGAGATAATTCAATCTCAAATATAGTCTTTATTTTGATTTCTTACGTATACTTTATGTTAGACGTTAGTAAAGTGAGATATCGAGAATTCTCTATAGGGTCTTTGCATCGGAACTTAACACATTTATTTCTAAAATGCAGTTGTTGGCATGACACGGGTTATGTTATTCTCATATATTTTATGATACTATGATACTAAGCCCTTAACGGGAGGGATTGTGCCTGATAATCATGTGATGAAGACATAATCTTTCAATCAGTGTAATTGAGGTCTGGAACTGGCATGTCAGTTAACTGCTAGAAATCTGTTGTTATTTATGTATTATTGTCATTTTATTTATTTTCTTTTGTTACATCTTTTGACATCAGACTCGGACTTCTGTTGAACTGAATTTTAACGTGCGTATTGTTATGCGTTTACTTTTCTACATTGGCTAGAGGTAACGGGGGAGGGTTGAGATCTCATAAACATGTTTAACCCCGTCGCAATTTTGCGCCTGTCCCAAGTCAGGAGCCTCTGGCCTTTGTTAGTCTTATGTGATTTTTTATTTTAGTTTCTTGTGTATAATTCGGAGTTTAGTACGTCTATTATCACTGTACTAGTATACATATTTTATAGGGGCCGGCTGATGGGCGCCTGCGGGTGCGGGAGTTTTCGCTGCATTGAAGACCCATTTGTGTCCTTCGGCTGTTGTCTACTCTGTGGTTGGGTTGTTGACACATGCACCATTTCCTTTCTCAATTTTATAATAGGTTTAAATGTTCAAAATACAATAATCAAACTTGTGTTATAATTTTAATCATTAAAAAGTAAAATCACATTAAAACATACAAAAATGTAACAAAGAAGCACAAAACGATATATAAACCAAACATTAGAACATGTTAACAACAAAATAAGACAAGAACACAAACATCTACTATAGCTTAATAACACAATGAAAAAATGTACAGATGAAGTACAGAGCCACGTCATATGAGTAACAAAGAAACATAAAAAGGAATAGACAACGCACCGAGCAAAATTAAACTACAGAACATTTGACGTTTCAATAAGCAGATGACACTCCGATGATACTTGACTATACATCAGAATATTTGGTTGCATCTCTAAATATGCTGAAAGCCAGATCTTCATATGAACCTTTGTTTAACGTGGAGATTTGAATTGGGTTCACATAGGTTTACACTATTAGGTACAAATGTATAAGTTATTTGGCAAAACCTATAAGAAAAAATTATAGAATTGAAAGTATAATTGAAATATGGTTACACAAACGCTTACTCCAGTTGAAAAGATAACAACAATCAAGACACTAACTACTTTTAAGAACAATTTATTGATCTGCTGAAGGAAAAAAGCCTAACATTATCAAAATAGAAATATCATGTCTGAATCATTAACAAAGTGTGTGTGTGTGTGTGTGTGTGTGTGTTGGTGTGTGTGTGTAGGTGTGTGTGTGTGTGTGTGTGTTGGTAAAAGGGGGCATTAATGCTACATGTAGATATTGCAAAGTGTATTAACGGGCTAAAACTAACATGAGTTCGATGGTTGTTAATTTATAATATAATCAATCAAAACTTATCGAAAACATATTGAAAACCAAGTGTTTTAAGGCCATAAAAAAAAATGTAAAATCTCCTGTCGGAAAGACATTTTTATCTAAAGAACATAATTACAAAATAAACTTATACCAAAATCGAAAAGAATAAATTTGAAACATACTCACTTTGGAATAATGAAAGTGAGACATTTATGTCCTTTAAAGTCTAGGTGGTGAAGATTTGTTTGCAAAAAATGGTCCATGAATTATTATTATATTATATTTTTCAAATATTTTGTCCAATCTTAATGACCATTTATGTTATCAAAATCCCTTGTTGATACATAGCCTGAGAAATAAAACGGGTTTCTATTCTGTATTAACTTTAAACAATACAGTTTACTAGCATAATATGCATAAATATACAGTTTACAAATTGTATAGCGTTAACATACACATATATAACAAACGTCAGAAATATCAGTTATATATTATACAGTTTTTGAGTTTCAGACTACATATAATAAACATAGTTCTTAAAAAATATTCCTGCACTTAAATGCATTGGTTAAACTTATGTCTTTTGGACAATGTGAAAATATTATAAAAACTCTCTTGAATACAATGGGGTAATTCTAGCAATACATTTATATACAAAATATCTCAAAAATAATATCCGAGAGATAATTTTTGCAAAATTCATGAACCAATTCTTCAAAAAATATAAAAACATTTTTTTGGTCAAAAAAACGCTCAAAAGATATGCACAATGTTTGATTAGAAAAAAAATCGTAAGGGTTCATCGGAACCCATTGTCTCGCCTTCTTTAGCTGTTAATCGTTGGCTCAACGAAAACGAAGGAAAAAAATATTATCTTTTGGATTGAAATAAATTTCTGTCCAAATTTATGAATAAACTGCAGACTGTATGCAATGTTAACTGGAAGAAAAACTTAGTCCATTTATAAGTTAATTACGGAAAAAATCAAAATTTTAACAAAACTTCCTTGTAGTTACTAGCGTTTGATCATAAACAAGCTTTTGTCAAAGAAATCCAGGATAGTTTAAGTAAGTTCTTAAGATTTCAAAAACTTTAGGCATAAAGTGAATGTCTTGTTTCCTGGCAGAAAAACAAGTCCATTAATGAGTAAAATACCGAAAAACTGGATAATTGTTTTACGAAATTTACTCTAGATACTATTTAATGATCATAAACATGATTCTGTCCAAATTTATTAGAAATCCCGGATAGTTTAAGGTAGCACTACTGTCTAACAATGATTTTTTGCAGATATTTTTTTTATCACATAATTTGGAAGTAAGTATTATTCTGCACAGTTTGTAAAAATCCCAAAATCATAATCATATCACAACAGGGAGTAAATTGATAATGAACTTATGTAAATAAAAGCACATGGTAATTGATCTAAATATATAGGCAATTGGGAGGGGCTAATATGTCAATCATCTGTTGATACCAGTGTCCAGCTGTTAATCCCTGACCACAAGATAAGTATTGTAGTCTTATCTCATAGTTTTGCAACAAAAAATATTCATATAACATGGAAGTGAACAGAGAAAAAGAAAAAATCTAAAGGGAAAAAAACTACCAAAAAATGAAAAAAAACACTGGAAAAGAGTGGGAAAGTATTTTGGAAATCTCTGACTGTAAAAATTTCTTCTCTTTGGTTTTCTTCATGTACAGTTTAATGCATTTTAACTTATTTTCAGTTTAAGTGTCATTTTCAGTTCCATTTAATTAAAAAATCATGTGGGAAAGTGTATTTTCAAGAAGAGGGTGGTCTTGATCTTTTTATGAACATATTTTTGATACACACTTTTAATGTTCTAGCTAATTTCAGACAAAGTTTATTTCTCTTTTAAAATTCAAATTCAAATTATTCTTTATATATATAGAATAATGATGTTAAACATTAATAATGCAGCTGGTCAATTATGTTATTCTCTTATCTTAGACTGTCTGGAAAGAGGCGGAGTTTTGTCTATATTTAATTACTACATCACAGATGTTGGTCAAATCTGTGACGTCAAACTCCCGCCAAATGCTAAGTAAGTGTTGGTCAGTGCACATATAATTCAAAATTTACAGTATTATAGCATCAAAGACACAAAGTGTGTAGTTCTATTGATATAGTAATGGTACCAGAACACTCCTGTGGTGTTCCAAGTGGAATGTTTGTATTTATATTGACTTTATAGGGGTTCTAAGGGGGAATTTCAGTTTTTAGGTCATTTCTCAGAACAATTTTTCATGAGAATTGTAAGGAAAAAATTAAAATAGAAACTTTATTGGTACCCCCTTTAGCTTGACTTTGGTATATATGATTAAAGGTTGTATTTTCTACAATACCGTGTCTCAGTTTTTGGATAATTTGTTTCTAAATGAATTTATAGGTCTCCAAAGATGAAAGGTGAAATGAGGTTTGGCACCCAGCAGTTAAATCAATATATCTTCTTACTGGAGGCATTTATCAAAAATCTAAGACACGGCTTTGGAGATTGTATATGGTTGATTAAAGGGATGAAAACAAATTTTTACTACCATTTTCATTCAAGTGGGAAGACCACTTTTTTGGCAATTAATGAGCTATACTTTGAGATTAATCAAACCAAACATAAATTTATATATAGACTAAGAAAGAGTTATATTTCAGCTTTAAAATGAGTTAAAGATTTTAAAAATTTATTGAGCAGTTTTGGAGAAATTAATCTTTAAAGACTGTTGATTGGAGTCAGAAAATTCTGACTGTAGTGCTACTCAAGAAAATTATTAGAATTTCAAAAACTTTACCCACAAAGTGAATGTAATGTTTCTTGGCAGGAAAACTAAGTACATTCATAAGTAAAATACGGAAAAACCTGAATTCTTTTTTACAAAATTAACTTCTGGATACTATCTTGTGATCAGGTTAATTTAATAAAGTTATTAAAATTTCTAAAATATTAACCACAGAGTGATATTTGTGTACACCGCCGACGACGACAACAACGACGATGAAGACGACAACAACGATAAAGACGACGCCAACGACGAAGACGACGCCGACGAAGGAATGCAGAATCGTAATTTTTCGCTTATACGAAAAAAGTTGAAGGCTTGTCAAAGATGGCACTATACTTAACTATGAAGATAAATGATAAAAATAAATTTGAGACAAATAAAAGTACACTTTATACTTGTTCTTTTATTTGTCTGTTTTTAGCCATTGCGTTGATATTTTATTTTTAACCAAATCAAATTAAATTTTAATATATTTCTAATGTTTAACCAGGACGGGATAAGTACAGGTACTTTTGTAGCCTATTTACAAATGTCATAATTATCTATAAAATACATTTAAAAAAATTAAGATCTAATGATATAAATATTAATCCGTATAACATTATAAATATCTATAAAAAAAACACTTTCTAAGTAAATACAATAAGAAACTCATAGCAGTCTCTCTCATGCAAAACTATTTCTTGCTGTTTCCCTTAGGAATCAATGTATTGTATGTTTACAAGAATGTACATAGAGTTTACTAATGTTTTTACTTTTTAAGTTTAAACTGTCTCTTTTTTAAATCATTTTGCGCTTCTTTTTTTAAAAAGACGCTGCTTTGGTATTATTTATCTCTTTCAAAAGAGTCGTTATGATTAACTTATTACATAGAAACTCATCAAAGAAACCGTATATTTAAAATTGTACTCCAGACATGTTCAAAGTGTACTGTTACATTACTTTTAAAAAATATGACAAAATTGAGATATTAATAAGTCAATCGTTCCTCACACAAAACCAACAAAAATTACTCCAAAATGGCATCCCTAACAACTCCAATCTAGACCTGAAGTAACAACTTTCATCTTTATTACCCCACCTCCCGTTGTATAAAATTATTCCTCATGTTGGGCATTTTGGAACGGGGCATTCTTCCCATCTCACTTTTGAGTCTGTTGTATAGCACCATGGAACCCCATGTTTGTCTGACTCTGGATCTCTGCAATAGTTAGATGCCTGATCTGTCGGATCTGTTGGAGTGTAGGTACGCGAATGAGGTGAATGCGTGTTCCAATGTTGACACGTTATACCAGACACAGTGCAGTGTACTTTACCAGCGTAGTCAATGCTATTTGTGTAACAGTCTTCACCTAATAAAAACAAGATCATAATATTTATTTTGTGTTCATAGTAAAATGAGCTGATCATATATCTTGAAAATTCATTTTATTTGATAGAAATAATTTGAAGATTTAAAATTGCTAGAATATTTATTCCCTAAATGTTAAAGTTGATAATCTGACGTATTTCATATAAGCACATGTATTAATCAACTAGTATATGACCTGATGAACATGGTGTAACCTGACCAAAGCCACTTCAATTTGACATCATAAATTGATGCAGCTCTAATTCACGGTAGTATGTATATGATGAATATTGACATGATATTTCGCAATCATATTTTATCGATGCTTTATCAATTTGATTACTTTATAGAATTGATAACTAGAGGTTCTTTAATATACGGATTCTTACTTGTACAGGAGGTATTATACATTGAAGACCACTGGTCATCGCTTCCACATGAGGACACTGGACAGTGTTCAACAGACTTTCCATGTGTAAAATTCAAACACTGAAATGTCACCACTACAACATGGGTAAAAGAAACATTCCATCTTGTATTTGGAAGCTCAGGAGGCAGCGACTCATAAACTCCACATGCAAAACCTATTGAAATGAACATATTTAACATTAATAATTGCAGTGTCCGTATTTGAATTATACATACATTGTATTTTCAAATAAATCTATACAAATGAAACGGAAATCTTGATATAGATACAAACTGCAAAGTCAAAAAATGTTTACTAATATTCGGTTCAGTACCGTACAACTTTCAGATAAATTAGATATCGGCGCCAACTTGCAGCATTGCTCCATTTCTAGATGTGATCGTAAAACAGTTAAACTTTTTTTTAACAACAAATAAATATTCTTTATTCTTCAAATTGCTTGTTACAACTTTACTTCATTGTCCAAGCTTCAATAAAGTATCCCTGTGAAATAGTTTCTGAGTATCAAGGAAAATACACAGAATATAATAAAACATAAACATTATTTTTTCCCATCATTTATATAATCTTTTTAACTTTATGAAAAATACATTGTGAGATACCGTTTTGTTCTCATTCATAAACCTTCGTAAAACCTTTATAAACAAGCATACACATCTTAAAATTTCAGTTTTTGTTCAGATACATAGTACGACTTGTAAATACAAAAACCTATAATTGTCAAGAAATTATTTTAAATAATTAAAACCGTTATACCCTTGATCTGATATTTTGTATGCAAATACTATATGTTTTGCTAATATCTTGTTTTGAAAATTCATTTTTGCTAAAAGATAATGTACTTTCTTTCGAAAATCTTTCAAAAATGAACATGTAATTAAGAAATGCAAATAATCTTCTTCTTTTGTTGTACAAAAAATGCATTTATCGTTCTCAGATATTTTCCACTTTAATAGTAGCTGCATCTAGGAATAATAATTTGAAGCAGTTTCCTTCTGAAATTTTTTAGCTTATTTTCCTTTAACATATTAAATATAAAATCGTATACAAATGACATCTGTGGTATGTATTCTAATTTTAAATATCTTGTCCAAATGTTGATACCGATTGGCTTTGTATATTTTTTTATCTACTAAAGTTTTATAGTATTTTATTGTTGATATCTTTTGTTTCAGTTTGTTTATTTTGCCATCTTAATTTAACCTTACATACTAGTATATTGATTATACTCTTAAAGGAGTTTTTTTTTTTTAAACATGCATCCAATTCTTTGGGATGCAGGATTTCAACATCTTAAACTCTGCAATCCAGTTTATTTTATTAATTAACTTTTTTTAAATAAAACTTTCGGATAAATTTCCTTCACGATCGAATATATCGTTAACATAAACAAATCCACTTTTAATCCAGCTCGGGGGAAAAACAAGCATTTGTTGCGATATTTAATATATTTATTTCCCCAAATAATCTGTTTTGCAATATTAGAAAAGTGATTAGAAAATGTTGATGAACCTCCTCCTGTTTTAACCCAACTTGAAATTACTTGTAAATAAAAATCGGGTAATTTTGCAAGTCCAACTTTTGATTTAATATTATCTAAATTTATGTGAAAAACAAGAAAGATTTTACTTATATTGTTAAAATATTTATTAGGAATAATCTTCTAGTTCGGCATATTGGTTGTTGTTAATTTAGAGACCCAGGAGGCTTTCCGTGCTGTAAAATCACTGTCAAAATCAATCATTCTTAACCCCCCTTTTTGGTATTCGGCAATAAGTGTATTTCTTTTTACTTTGTCATTTTTCCTTCCCAAATATGTTTGAAACAGCAGCTTTCAATTTCTTTCAAGTTAATATTTGGAACTTTGCACGAAGTAGCAAAAAATGTAAATTTTGGTTATATTAAAGATTTAATTATCAATATAGTTAGTGTTTGTTATCAACTAATAGTGAGTCCAAAAAAGTGTCGCCTTTAGGATGTACATGCATATTTAAATCATATTTACGCACAATAACAATATTCAAATACATTGTAGAATCATTATAAGAAATAACTGCTTCACATACATACAGTTACAGGTTTTAAAAATGACATTATGTAATCTACCTTGTTCTTGTTGAAAAGGTATTTTTCGTTTTTTTTTTGCTATAACATATTTCTAAAAATAGCTTTGGGAAAAACCAGTATTGCAAGTAAGCACAAAATTTCTTGATATATAACATCCTCGACAGTGTACATGTTATCATCTGTTTATAATATAATTTGAGTATGTCCTCGTCTACAATCTTATAGTAATTGTATAAAATCCCAACTTCACATGTTGATTTTCGTGCTTTAAAACCTTAAATGTTGTACATTATCGTTTCCATTTCAGATATGAATATTTCAAATTTAATCAATATTCATTTGGCGGATAACAAAATAATAGAACTACATACTCATGTCCATAATAATATCGGTGCAGTACTAACAGCCAAATGTAGTTGATTGAAATTTATAAAGCAACAAAAAAGTGTAAAATATAAACTATTTTTTTGGTCAATGACATAACTTTTGTTATCCGATAGATTTTTATTCACACTGATTTGATGTTTCTAAATATAGCATAGGGAAAACCCAGTTTTGGTTGACTTTTTTCCTATACAATGATAATACTTAAACAAATGATTATGCAAAATCTGGTTGATCATGATTCTTGACCTGTTAAATCATTTATGTAACACCATAACTTTGATTCTTAAATTTTTAATTGACATTTTATAAATACAAACATTTGTATAGTAATGCATAACTTTATTCTTATCAATAGCGTTTTCAACACCATATCTTGTTTAATAACATTCCAACATTTTTAAATATTTCATCTTTACTTCGATTAAACTCTGTATTTGAGCTTGATTTTGTTTCATTTATATTATTATTATTTTTTTCTTTTCTAAATAATGTAAACTTATATGTACATTTTCAGTTCATTATAAACAGACTATTATTTGAACTTGGAATTATTTTTAATTATGAAATTTGCATAATTTCTTGTGTTTAAATGTTTTTGATAAATTCCATGTTTATTTGGTATTATAAACTTTTGAGCGGTTAATAACACTTTCCATACAATGTATTTTGGTTAGATAGTGTTGTGCGCGGCACAGTACATTCTATTGAAAATATACTATTTTCTTTGTAAAAGAAAGTGTTGTGCGCAGCACAGAACATTTCAGTACAGAATAAACAAGGAATTTATTAAAAAAAACCTCCATAACAAGAAATCAAGCAAATTTCAAAATTAAAAATAATTCCAAGTTCAAATAATAGCGTGTTTATAGTACATTTTTTTTTAAATGTACATTTCAGTGGTAAATCATTAAAATACAATATTTTAAAATATGTTACAACAGTTGTTTTGACTATAAAGTGATGAAATAGTCTATTTTTTTTTTATTTCTTATGTGCAATGTTTTCAGTAGGTGTTGGTGGGTATGATTTCTTGCTGTTGTTCTTTTTGCATTTTTTGTAGTTTATCAATTGAATGTTGTGACTTATCATTTCCTGAGTTACTGACATTTGATATTTGCACAATTCTTGTTTAACCTGTTCTTGTATCACTGTGTTTGGTAGATCCATTGCTATTTTGTGATGGTTTAAGTTTTGATATGTTAGATGTTTTGTCCGTTGTTTCGGACATTTGTTCTTTTGTCTGAGCTTCAATGGACTGTAGATTTACCACTGCACTTTCAGTAACATCAACCTCTGAGTTGTCTTCATAGTTTACGTTCACGTTGAAGGTCAGTTGGGCAGTCTATCATTTTATGCCCACTTTCTTTGCACGTTCTACAAACCCAGTCATTTGGACTTTCATATATCAATTGACCAGATTGCAAGCATTTATGACAAGCTTTTACATTGTTTTCATAATTGATACTTCTGTTGAACTCAGGTTGTCCAGCATCGAAAACCCTAGCCATGTATTTGCCTATCTGCAGATTTCTTGGTATGGTCTTTTCTAGTACCTTGCTAATTACCACTCTATCACCAGTCTGGCAAGCAGTTAATTCGCCATTGACTCTCAAATATTCTCGGAAAAGGTCTTGAATGTCACAACCTTGTAGAGGTAGAGCTCTGTGGATTTGTCCATCGTCAGCGGACAGAGGGACATTCTTCACCTTTATGCAAATAGTATTTTCTTAAAGCCTACCAGGATTGCGAGGATTTTGCGAGTACAGTGGCACCTGCCTGCCACGCAGGTTAAGTCCTGTCACTAACAAAGACAGTCTGTCCTCCTCGTTGTCCATATAAAGGCGCCACAATTCTCTGATCCGTTGAATACCTTTAATATATTCTACAGAGACTTTGGTACCTATGGCATGGTATATCTCTACATTTGTGAGCCAGAGAGTTCTTGGGGGTTTTACTGAGCCATGCACATCTTTGTATTTAAGAAAGATGGGTTTTACAAAGTTTTCGGTATTATTACTTTGAGGTGTCTCAGATTGATTGTTTTCAGTTCGTTTGTTTTGAGTTTTACCAGTAACTACTTCAGGAAAAGACGCCATTTTTTCTTTGTTTTGAATATTTTCATTCACTTTATCTCGGTCAGATTCACTTCCTTCGTTTTATAGAACACTCAGGAGGCGTTTCATACGATCAGCATTCATACGCTTACATATTGCTTCAAGTTGTCGATCCGTCTTACCTCTATTTTATTAATAATTTAAAAAAAATTAACGGAGTGCTATCTCAGCGAGCCTTAGCAACAAGGGACATCACTCTACTTCGTAGAACAGTTAAACTTATGGCTTAATCATAACTCTAACCTGTGTTTAGTAAACAGGCATGCCAATGTTATAAAACCGAATACCTGTCAGTGAGTGGTACTGTTACTTATCGTGTGTTCCAGATACAATAATTGCCTGTATGAGGTCAATACAATAATATATTGACCTGAAAGAAGTATATCGGCTGCCGAGGTTGATATACTTCTTTGAGTCAATACATCCTGTATCAACCTCACACAAAGACTGTTGATTTAAGTTCTTTCCAACAATCTTCGAGAGTAAAAGATGGCATTTTGGAAATATTGTGATATATTCTCCCAGCGTTGTCCATCAGATGTGGATTATTTAAAACTGCGACACAATCTATTCAATTTTGCATCATCATCAATACCTTTCATATTTTGTTTCACCTGCGTTGAACGTCGCGGGGGATGGGGGAGGGCAAGAATAAACTGTGGCTTTTACAGCGGCGTCGTCGTGTTTACGCCGTTCACAATTCTTAATTTATCTGCTGAAGTCATTTTGATAGGATTTACTTGTGACGTTGTATTTCTATGATTTCAAGCCTTGCTCGTTAGTTAATATTCAACTTCGACTTTAAATGTTCTACATGTACTTTCAGTTTAGTTTTACTTTGGTATATAATTCATGTATATAGTTCTATGGTCACCATAACGAAACATTTGACGAATAGGATGTGTCAATTTCTCAACTCACAACCGACATGCGTTTGATGTCTTTGATCGTTGGGTACCAGTAAAATCGCGTGGTCTACCATTTAATTTATGTTCTGGTCTGGATTGTGACACTCTGGTAGACTATGGATTATCGTGTTTGGTGGTGCATAGTAGGAAATGCTGAACTTGGTTAATGCATCTGGTCTATTTACTTTTGGATTTCAATGGAACGCCTATATCTTTTTGTGTTACCCTGATTTGGCCATTTTAATCGATGGATAAGAATCGATCATCGTCTACCTTTTTTTGCAATAATTCAAAGATGAATAGTCACTCAGAAATGGGTAGGATCTCTTTCAGGACATTTATCCAATTGTTAGTTATTTTTTTGGCAATCATACAATGTCATCATTTGTGTGAGACATAAGATACTGTTTATATTTGACTTCATTAGATATTAAAAAAAAGTCATTTATAATCGTAAAGCATATTAACACATGTATATTCAAACTACTCACATGGAATAATCGGACAGTATTCCCATTTCGTTAGTTAATATTCAACTTCGACTTTAAATGTTCTACATGTACTTTCAGTTTAGTTTTACTTTGGTATATAATTCATGTATATAGTTCTATGGTCACCATAACGAAACATTTGACGAATAGGATGTGTCAATTTCTCAACTCACAACCGACATGCGTTTGATGTCTTTGATCGTTGGGTACCAGTAAAATCGCGTGGTCTACCATTTTATTTATGTTCTGGTCTGGATTGTGACACTCTGGTAGACTATGGATTATCGTGTTTGGTGGTGCATAGTAGGAAATGCTGAACTTGGTTAATGCATCTGGTCTATTTACTTTTGGATTTCAATGGAACGCCTATATCTTTTTGTGTTACCCTGATTTGGCCATTTTAATCGATGGATAAGAATCGATCATCGTCTACCTTTTTTTGCAATAATTCAAAGATGAATAGTCACTCAGAAATGGGTAGGATCTCTTTCAGGACATTTATCCAATTGTTAGTTATTTTTTTGGCAATCATACAATGTCATCATTTGTGTGAGACATAAGATACTGTTTATATTTGACTTCATTAGATATTAAAAAAAAAGTCATTTATAATCGTAAAGCATATTAACACATGTATATTCAAACTACTCACATGGAATAATCGGACAGTATTCCCATTTATCTTGCGGTTTTGGGTATGTTGTGTAACACCATAACAGGCCATCGAATGACGAGGCACGACAGTAATTTGTGGAGTGGTCATCTGGATTTATTGGCTTATCGATGACAGTATGTGGTTTATCTGCGTTCCATTTTTGACATTCTCTATTAGAAACGGTTTTGCTGTGTGTTCCTGTGTAGTCATGACTACTCCCAATATAACAATATGATGCTAAAGGAAAAAAGAAAACAGGGTTCTCTTTTGAATAAAGATAAGATATCTCATAAATATATTAAAAAATCATCATTTAATTTTTTTTAAATCAATTGTAGTGTTCAATAAGGTAACTTCAAAAATAATTCATATGAATTGATATCGTATTGAGAGCTAATATCTATTAAAGCATATCACTGTGCGTAATGTTCTCATTTCACATCAACTTCGTACTTTATTTGGCATTTTCTTTTTCTTTTTATTCGAGCCTCAGTGATGAGTAAACGAAACATGCGTCTGGCGTACGCAATCCTTGAATCTATAACGTGTGTATTCACAATAAAGATAACATTATTGATGATAGGCTCTTTCACAATCATCAACAAACATTATAAAAAATTCTTTTCACGTTATTATACCTCCATGCTTCATCCAGCTGTCAATAAACACATTAACATGTAATTCTGAAAATAATAAGAATATCATATCAATTATCATAGTTCAAATATATTATCAGTCGATTAGAAGAAAAACCAAATATTGGATAAAATAGATGATTTCGTTTTATTCTTAAAAGTATAACGCAAAATAATGATGACCTCGATTGACTTTGTCCGATTATTTAAAAAAATGTTTGATACCTGAGTATATTGAATTTTATGTGAAATAACGAAAAATGAAATATAGTCGTTATGTTTTTTCAAGTGTTAAATATATTTTATATCAAGAAAGGAAATTAATACATATAATAACATAATAATGTTTTAGCCATAGAAAATTAAGTCAAATGAAAAGCTTTAATTTATTTATTTATTTTCTCCAAGATCAAATAGATATCCCATGTGGATGGACTGTATAGTTTGATTGTGTTATATTTTGTTCTCCACTTGAATTGTTAAACAATTAAAAATCACCAAAAAAAAAAACGTGAAAATTTAGAACATTTTTTACAATGTCATTAGTGTAAATAAGGGAATGGCATGTGACAGCGAGGGGACGAGTATTGGCATAAAGGCCAAACCCGTGGTTGAATTAAAATAAATTCAAGTCCCCATGAATGATTTCTATTCTAAAAGGACAAATACGAAAATTCTGTTGGATCAAAGCATTCTAAGTGAAGGTAAATATTTTCCGTTCCCACAAATAAACGCACTATTAAATTGACGCAAAAAAAACGGAGAAAACTGAATTAATGACATTCTTGAACTCTTTACAATAACGTATTTGGAAAGGTTTGGATTAATTTAAATGATAATTTTACTTTTCTATGTCCTTTATGTATATGCGCAACATCAGAAATATATTTGAACATTTTGTGAATATCTATGATCTGGCAACTGATCAAGAATACTTCTTTTTCTCTCACTATTTTTAATGTTTTGTATGAACCCATAACAACGAGTTTCCGATCAACATCAGCTTGCAAATAGGGTTGGCATGGACATGATGAACAGTTTGTGAATTTGATAATAATGTAAATACTCTTTTCGATGGCGTAACTCAAATAAGGCGACGCAAAATTAATAATGTCAAAACAACAATATTGAAAGTAATGGACATGGACAAGCAATCAGAGCTTTCTATGAGGTAGATACATTATCCATATAAGAATACTTTCCAAAACTGTTTAACAGCAAAATGTATTTCAATTCAACAATTTCTGTGTTTTTGTCCAAAAACCAAAGTATTTGATACTAGACCTGGTGGCCTGGAGTAGTAAAGACTCAGTGGTACCGATAAAAACATTTTCAAATATTATTGCAATTTTCCTGCACCAGATGTGCCTCCCTATCTATTGTAATGAATGGAATTATATTCGTTTTTGAACTCTTCTGTCATTGTTAAAGGTTATATAAATTTTGTAATTGCATTTACTATAAAGCTGACAATTCTACATCTCATTTTTTCAATTTTGGCATTTATTTTGTTATGTGAAAATGAAAACAGACACGACATATATTAATCAACAAAAGAAACAATACAGTGCAACAAATATTTTTTCATATATTGAAAAAAAATGGATACACTGTACTAAGCTGAATAATTGTCAAATTGGATTACAGAGTGCAATTTTCTTACCAAAATCGTGGACTTAAGACAAAAACGCAAATGATTTGTTTTTATTTTTTGTTATTTCAAAAATTCAAAAAATCGATATTAGAACTTTAAAACGTTTAAATCTAAACATTGTCTGCTTAAAATTCGGAATGCCTTCTTTGATTTTTGAATAATTTATTCATCTTGGAAATGAAGAATCGACTTTTTTAATCATTGTCCGCAAAAATAAATTTGACCACGGTGTTCCATCAATTGGTATTTTCTTAATGTTCGATTTAGTCAGATTTTTTATGCCCCATTTATGGCATTATGTTTTCCCGTCTGTGCGTCGTCCATTCGTTCGTTCCTCCGTCTGTTAGTCCGTCTGTCTCTCCCGCATCAGCTAAAAGTTTTTGGTCGTGTTAGTTTTTAATGAATTTGATGTAATATCAACTTGAAACTTAGTACACATTTTCTTTCTAATTTTAGTTGTTAACCCAATTTTCACGATCTACTGAAAACAGAAAATGGTAATGCAGATGGGTTATCCGTGTACTAGGGACACATTCTTGATATCATATGCATTTGCTTTGTAAATGATTTTTTTTCATTGGACACTTTTTCCTTTTAATCATATTTTATAATAAATTGCAGTTCAAACTTGTACATCGTTTCTTTTGTGAATTGGTATACAAAAAGATTTAAGATGAATGTGCAATAGAACTTGTTTAAACCGAATTCGAATAAAATAAGGTTGTGTATAAAAAAGACATCCATGCAAAAAAAACAAAAAAAAACATTTACAGCTGTTTCCTCTGATTCCGTTGCCTGAGAATGTTTGATATTGTCAGTTTTTGTTTACCCTTCCTTTTCTAATTACCTTTTAAATTTGTAACTTTTTATACCTTTTTTAAATACAAAAATTTAACGCATGGTATTACTGATCTTCCTATGTTATAGTGAATATATTAGCTATTGTAGATGTTTGATACTTCAAATTGAGTACAAAACAAAAATATTAATAATTTTTATCGACTTACCACTTTTTACAACGACAACACTGCTGTTTTCAGCCACAACCATAATTGGTGTTTGTACGTTATATACTTTGTGAAATTCACAATCTCCATTTGTTGTGTTAAATTTCGCTGCAACACATGCAGGTATTTCAAAGCATTTCATTGTGCAATGCGTTACCGAACGAGAGTTATCATGTCCTATTGCCTTTGTGTTACTGTGAAACTTATATTTCTTCCATTGTATGCAATGGTTTTCAATCAGAGAATATGCAAATAAAACTCTGATACAGACATAAACTAGGATAATAGTCTCAACTTTGTTCATTTTATGTTGATGTATCAGAACTGTTTTTTAACCCAAAAAAAATAACAACACGAATTCTTAATGATGGTCTTGGTGAGTGAATAATATGCTGCAAAACCGCTTTATACACTGTAGCAACTGAAAAAACATGTCAATCAATATTTTCAATTTGGTTTTATGGTCATGTCATTCAAAATAGGTAAATCATAGAAGTTAAATCACTTGTCAGGAAACTGATAGAAGATGTCATCCAATCAAAAGTGACATCGAATATCATATTGAAAAAGATTTAAATAATGGTTGAACTGCACGTGTTTTGTCTGGGGATTGTTCGCTGATTATTTGATTATCAAACTAATATGAAATTCTCTCAGTGTTTAGTTTGAGTAAAGTATTGTTGACAGAAACTATTAAAACATTATTGGAGGGTTAAAACTCAAATTATTTATTAAATTATTATTAGAAACATACCGGAACTATTTTAATATTTTAAAATTAAATGATTGCATGATTAAAGTGCCATTGCACTTTTAAAAAAATCTAAATGAAGGTTTTACTACATGTATCATTAAAACAAGCAATTCATAAAAGAAATTTAAACTCAATAGAATTGAGGTCAAGTGCAACATAATCATGTCAGATGGCAATATACACATTTTTTACAGAACTTTTGAAGTATAAGTTGCAGACATATGGATATACTGGTCAATGCATTATATAAGTCTTTAATTGAAAGTTTTTTATTAAGGATGTTCTTTGCAAGTCAAAGATATCTGCATCATGTCTCATGGCTTAATCCGTTTATCTATATTAATATTAGATAAGATAATTCAAAAACTATAAACGCATGGTTTCTTGAATACAAAGTAAGTATTATATGCAAATAAATTACTTACATCCTTAGGCCATTTAAAGGAAATAAAATGTAAAAATATAATATACACGGTTTAGAATATTCTTTTTATTCGTGATATTAATAAATGAACAGCCTTTTTTGTTTCAGACTTTTTTAATTTCAGAATATTTTCTTAAATTCCAAAGTTGTAAAATCAGAAAATTATGATAAACCAGATGCTCCGCATGGGCACGGCTTTCTACGACCGCAGATGTCTAACCCTGAACAGCTAGGGCAAGCATAGATTTCTGACACCGAATTATTGTGGTGTAATGAACTCAAAAAAAAATAATTTACCTATCATGGTCCAATATCCAAAATCTAAATACATGGCCATGAATTGATTCGGCATATCAAAGCATATCAAAGAATATCAAGAATTCATTTCTTGAGAAAGTCAAACAAACTTTACTTTTGGACCCTTTTGTCCTTAATGTGGACCAATTTAATAACAGGGCCAAAACATAAAAAAATCTAAATACATGCTTTGATTTAGCATACCAAAGAATTCCATTCATTATTTTTTTGTTGAAATCAAACAAAGTTAAATGTTGGACCCTAATTTAGATCAACTTGAAAACTGGGCCCAAAACCAAAAATCAAAATACATGTATAGCTTCAACATATCAATGAACTCCAAGAATTCAATTTTTGTTAAAAGTTTTATTTTGGACCCTTGGACCATAATGTAGACCAATTTGAAAACGGGGAACCAAAATTAAAAATCTAAATACACAGTTAGGTTTAGCATATCAAAGAACCTCAATTATTCAATTTTTGATGAAATCAAACAAATTTTATTTTTGACCCTTTGGACCTCATGTTGACCAATTTAAAAAACGGGGACGGAATTCTAAAAACTTGATACACTTTTAAATTTAGCATATTTACGAACCCAAGAATTCAAGAATAAAACCCCATTAAAATTGGTCAAGAAATAAGCAATTTAGACAAAGTATTGGTTTTGCCCTTTTTTGGCCCCTAATTTCTTATCAGTTTGGGCCATAACCCCCAAAATAAATCCAATTCTTCCTTTCGTAAATGGAACCTTGTGGTAAAATTTCAGAAAGATCCATACACTAACACACGAGTTATTGTTTTGAAACTAGAAAAGAAACTTATTTTGACCACTTTTGGGCCCTCGTTCCTAAACTGTTGGGACCAGAACCCCTAAAATCAATCCCCATCTTTCTTTAGTGTTTATAAACCTTGTGTTTGAATTTTATTAATTTCTATTTACTTATATTAAATTATTATCGGGAAACCATTCGTCTTCGGACGACGCTGACGACGACGACAAGGTGATACCAATATATATCCAAAATTGTTTTTAATTATTGCAGTCGTATAATAATCATATATATGATCAGCTGATCAAAACGTAATTTTTGTTTTATATTTTTTTTAGTTAACTATTTATCTGTTGTTTTATTTTGAACCAGTCCATGATGAATAAAAGGAGAGGTGGGGCTATACGCCCATGACATAGTATTCCAACTACAAAACAAGCAAACGATATCAAGGGTACACAATAAGTCTTTAACCATCCACAAAACAAAATGATAACGTGTGACATGGACAACAGTTAAAACGTTGTTTTTTTTTTAAAACTATTAGAAAAAGAAAAATATAAATAAACAAAATATAGTCTTAGAATTTACATATATATATATATATATATATATACAACTCGTCTAAACATCAACCCAATAATGTTAGATCTGTAAATTTGCTTTCGCAAATTTTTGGTTCTTCCCTCGCCGGGATTCGAACCCATGCTACTGTGATATCGTGACACCAAATCGCCTGCACTGCAGCCGTCCCGCTAGACCACACGACCACCTGGGCTCTCAAAAAAAAGAGCTTTCGGTGGCCATATGTTACCTTTCCACGTCAGTTTTAATCTAGCGGCGTACTACAGTACATGATATATAAGGCATGAAGATGTTATTGGTACAGATCAGCTAAATTATCTATAGTAAAGGATCGTACAAATTAATGTAAGATACAGTCACAGAAAATAATTATATTCATAAGTACGTCTGAGTCAGTGACAACCCTACAACAGATGTATCCATCGGATCGCCATCAATGATGGTGATACCTGGCTGTGTACATAATGTATATACAACTCGTCTAAACATCAACCCAACAATGTTAGATCTGTAAATTTGCTTTCGCAAATTTTTGGTTCTTCCCTTGCCGGGATTCGAACCCATGCTACTGTGATATCGTGACACCAAATCGCCTGCACTGCAGCCGTCCCGCTAGACCACACGACCACCTGGGCTCTCAAAAAAGAGCTTTCGGTGGCCATATGTTACCTTTCCACGTCAGTTTTAATCTAGCGGCGTACTACAGTACATGATATATAAGGCATGAAGATGTTATTGTTACAGATCAGCTAAATTATCTATAGTAAAGGATCCTACAAATTAATGTAAGATACAGTCACAGAAAATAATTATATTCATAAGTACGTCTGAGTCAGTGACAACCCTACAACAGATGTATCCATCGGATCGCCATCAATGATGGTGATACCTGGCTGTGAACATAATGTATATACAACTCGTCTAAACATCAACCCAACAATGTTAGATCTGTAAATTTGCTTTCAGCATATATATATTAAATAACAATTTCGAATTAGAATGACGCCGATTTAATGTCCACTTTTATCAAATATTATTACGAACGGAAAATAATTATATTTCTTTTTAATATTGTATTTCGGGTTATTTCTTTTAATCTTTTTTTGCATATATATAATTTTGTCGGAGCCTTTTATAGCTTCGTATCGATTTGTTTATTGTTGAAGGCCGTACAGCGACTTATTGCTAACACCTACGTCATTTTGGGCTCATGTGGATAGTATTACTCATTGGAAATCAGACACCATGTACTTAATATATACTAGTATATGATTGTATTACATTGAATGTGGGTATCTATGCCCTTTTGTAATTCAATTAAAACGTTTAAAAAAAAGAATATTTCAAAAGTTGTATAATGTCTTTTTATTTTGATCGTTTATTTTCCTTCATTAAAGATCGAGAATCTCTTATTAAACAGAACAAGTGTGAATTTAACGGTCCATTTATCAAACAATTCCTTACCTATTTAGCATATTTAATGCAACCACTATGTCGCCCGTTTTTCATCGCATATAAAGAAATTCGAAGTGTTTACAGGTTTGTACTGATATGACAAACACAATACATTTTTAATGGGGTTCTTGTTGTTCAGTTTTTAGTTTTCCTTGTTGAGTTTTGTATGTTGTTTTTCTTTTGATCTTTTTCTTCTTTGTTTGCCTTGGCTTAAACAGTTTATTGTCGACATGAGTGTCCCTTTGGTATCATTTGCTTCTCTTCTGGATAACAGTTAGCATATTTAAGTTTTGTTTCATAGCAGAGACCATATGTCATGTTGGTACCTCATTATTTCACCGATAAGATGTAAACGTTTTCAGGAGAAATAAAAAGAAAATTATTATGATAAATATTGATAAAATACACGTTTACTTATTTTATTTTAAGTACCAAATAATGAGGTGGAAATACTTTCATAGGCTTCGCAGAAAGCAACAAACAACCAACTTTTACAAATTAAGTCGGTTGAATATATCAAAACTGAATATGTATCGGAAAATGGTTGCAGATCTGTATACAAAACCAAATGTTCGGATGACTGTCTCGAAAGGTATTCTTTTGTCAAAATAAATAAAAAAATAATTAAGAAATAATTCATGGAAGCCATAGATTATTAGAAATTTACACATGGCCTGGGCCGTGATATTCGAATTTTATCCTGAGCGTTAGCGAGGGATAAAATCAACGAATATCACGGCCCAGGCCATGTGTAAATTTCCAATAATCTATGGCTTCCATGAATTATTTCGATTCTAATAGGACAAATACGATCATTAAAAAACTGAAGCGAGGGTGCGGGTAAATCTGTGTGTATGGCTGTTCTTTTTTACTCCCTGTTAGATAAAGCTCATCATTTTAATAGATCCGTAGCTTGCACGGATTATTTCGTGAACAACCGCTGAAAAAAAATATGTTTCATTCTCAAAACCAACAATTGTCATGTTGATTTATATGTTTTTCCCGTGAGCTACCGTCAAATCCAAAGTTGACATTTCGTTACCAATGAGCCGCCATGTTGACTTGCTGAAATCAGTACATATGCGAATAATGCAATAGAATAGAAAATCAAACATAACATACCTTGATAATCAATTTTAATACAATAGTAAACGACATGTCAATAGTTAACGTAACAGAAAACGTTCAACTCTAGAGTTTTCATTTGTATGACGTCATGTTTTGAAATGACTTAAATGCGCCAAAAACATTAATAGACTTTCGCGGAATTTTATTTTATTTTTATTTTGTTGGTTTCTCCGAGCTCTTATGCATGACTTCTTTTTATTATGCATCCGAATAAGAATAAAAGTGATTTTGTCTTTTCTGAATTGCAATTTTTAAAACAATTAAATCGACAAAGGGTTTGCAAATAGGTTTCAATACATGTGGATTTACGTGGGAAGTATATTGTAACAGCCATTATTATGTACACCACGGAGTCTGCGCTAAGTATAGATATATCGAGAATTTTATCACAGTGTTGTTTACAAAGCGAAAGAAGCACGTCATATTAGAATTAAAATTAGATCCATTTAATCAAATCAACATACACTGTCATATACAAAAATAGGAATTCAAATGAATTCAAATTACATATCTTAGATATCCAAAAGAAACTTAAAATTAGACGTCTGAGACGATACCAATATGATAGCCGACACCGAAAACATCACTCCGTCGAAGCAAATATATTAAGCTTAGCTTAGATCTATATGTTACTAGAACACACACGCGATATCACGTGTTAAATTCCAGCATCTTTGTTCTAACAGGGGTGATCTGAGCCGGATCATCCCTACAAGATCACACCAACTAGTGTTTCTTAAGTTAACATGCTTTCTTTTGATTTTTAACATTTTAGCAAGAATGCCTACTCCATAAAAAAAAAATGAAAATTTGAAAATTTTATTAACAAAAGACATATAAGTCTTTTTTTTTTAAATTATGTAGTAAAAAACCATATAGACCATACTGGGATTCGAACCCAAAACCTTAAGCATATCAACCCACGACAAATACCCTGACACCAGGACGACTGGGTACCAACTATGGGTAATTTAACATGTTTGAAGAAAGCAAGATTTGTTTATAAGTAGGGTGAGTATGCAAACATTTCATCATTGTGATTTAACCCTTTTCATAAATAAGTTGAAATTTAGTAAACATGTTCCTTATGATATGACTTTCTAACTTCAATGCATACTGAACATAAAAAATGGTAGTACAGATGGGTCATCCGTGTACTATGAAAACATTCTTGTTATCATGTGCATTTACTTTGTAAATGAATGTTTTTCATTGATTAATTTTACTGTTTTTCCTGTTTATTATATTTCATAATAAATTGGAGTTCAAACTTGTGTATTAAAAGGCTAGGCATGCAAAAGAAAAGGATCCCAAAACAGTTACAGCTATTTTCTTCTGTTTCCATTGGCTGAGAATGTTCGATATTGTCAGGTTTTATTGACTCCCTCTTTTTCTAATTCACCTTTAAATTTGGTATTTTTTTATAAATAAAAAATTAAACAATTTAACGCATGGTATTGCTGATCTTTCTATGATATTGTGCCTCTACAAGCTATTGTAGATGTTTGATATTTCAAATTGAGTACTAAACTAAAAATATTAATATATTTTACTGTCTTACCCTTTTTTACTACGACAACACTGCTCTTTTCAGTCACCACCATAATTGGTTTATCTACGTTATATACTTCGTGAAATTCACAATCTCCATTTGTTGTGTCAAATTTCGCTGCAACACATGCAGGTGTGAAAAAGCATTTCATCATGCAATGCGTTACCGAACGAGAGTTAGCGTGCCCTATTGCCCTTGTGTTATTGTGAAACGTATATTTCTTCCATTGTTTGTAATGGTTTTCCTTCAGAGAAAAGGCAAATAAAACTCTGATACAGACATAAACTATGATTATTGTCTCAACTTTGTTCATTTTATGTTGATGTATCAGAACTGTTTTTTAACAAAAAAAATAAAACATCCTAAATTCCAAATGATGGTCTTGGTGAGTGAATAATATGCTGCAAAACCGCTTTACAGAAACTGAATAAGCATATCAATCAATATTTTTTTTTTTTTATGGTCATTTCATTCAAAATAGGTAAAGCGTAAACGTTGAAACTATTGCCAGAATACTGATAGCAGATGTCAGCCAATTAAAAGGGACATCGCATATCATATTGAAGAAGAATGTGATATTGGTTGAACTTCGTGTGTATTGTCTGGGGATAGTTCGCTGATCAATTGATTATCAAATAATTTAAAGTTCTCTCTATATTAATTGTTATTGTCTAGTTTGAGTAATTTATTGTAGGGAGAAACTATTAAAACATAGTGGCAAATTATTTATTTAATAACTATTAGAAACATACCGGAACTATTGTAATATTTTAAAATTATCTGACTGCATGATTAAAGTGCCATTGCACTTTTAAAAAAATCTAAATGAAGGTTTTACTACATGTATCATCTAAAAAAGCAATTCATTAAAGAAATTTAAACTAAAAAATTTAGGTCAAGTGCAACAAAGTCATGGCAGATGGCAATATACACATTTTATACAGAACTTTTGAAGTATAAGTTGCAGACATTTGGATATACTGATCAATACATTATATAAGTCTTTCATTGGAAGTCATGTATTAAGGTTGTTCTTAGAAAGTCAAAGATATCTGCATCGTGTCTCATGGCTAAATCCATTTATCTATATTAATATCGGATAAGATAATTCAAAACTATAAACACATGGTCTCTTGAAGACAACGTAAGTTTAATACCTATTTAAATTACTTACGTCCTTAGGCCATTTAAAGGAAATAAAATGTAATAATACAATATAAACGGTTTAAAATATTTTTTTATTCGTTATATAAATAAATGAACAGCCAATTATGTTTCAGACTTTTTCAATTTCAGAATATTTTGTTAAATTCAGAAAATTATGATAAACCAGATGCTCCGCAGGGCACAGCTTTCTACGACCGCAGATGTCTAACCCTGAACAGTTAGGGCAAGCATGAACACAACATTCAAGCTTGATACATCTTTGAATTTGGATTGTGATTAAATAGTTGATATAACATAGGTCTCTGACACAGAATTAATGTGGTGTAATGAACTCAAAAAAATAATATTTACCTATTATGGTCCAATATCCAAAATCTAAATACATGGCCATGGACTGATTCAGCATATTAAAGCATATCAAAGAATATCAAGAATTCATTTCTTGATCAAATCAAACAAACTTTAATTTTGGACCCTTTTGTCCTTAATGTGGAGCAATTCGATAACAGGGCCAAAACATAAAAAAAAATCTAAATACATGCTTATATTTAGTATACCAAAGAATTCCATACATTAATTTTTTGTTGAAATCAAACAAAAAAAGTTAAATTTTGGACCCTAACTTAGATCAACTTGAAAACTGAGCCCATAATCAAAAATCAAAATACATATATAGATTCAACATATTGTAACAACTGGACAAATATAACATTTAATATTTATTTACAACCTGGAATTTACTATGCCAACAGAAGAAATAAGTCAACTACAGATGAATGAAAACTTTATTGGATGATGGCCTGCAACAGAAATATTATTGACTTTATGAACATTTATTTGAATTGGACATACTGTTATATTTGCAACTTTTTAACTTTATGCATTTTGTTTGGCAAGTGCCCCTTCCACTTGTTTACCAAACTCGTTTTACTGTATAACATATTTTTCATAGATTGTAAGGTGTCTGGCACAAATATGCATATACCTGAAATTATATTTCAACCCATTATAAGTCCTGAAAGTGTCTCAGTAAGGAAATGTTTAAGTTTTACTATCGGTCCAAACCATTTTTGTTGTTTCTCCGTGAAGAGCCATTTTACAGGTCATGTGACCGCAGTAGGAAATATTTTCGTCGTTGTCATTATATATCTAAAATCTCTTAAGTATTCTATAAGAGTAACAAATAAGTCATCACATTAATAGTTTTATTAAGGTTCCAATATTTATATCTGTTAAAGATTAGTTTCTTAGGGATTATATTGTAACCAGTTTACTGCTGGAATTTAGTATCAGTACTCCCGGCGTCTGCTAGTCCTACGCACGGCTTGAAATTGGAAACAAGTCTAGTAACGAAGTTTTAGGCTTCTTTTGCTAAATTTAAATAAAGGAAAAGTTAGGACTTTGGCTCATTTGTATTATAATTAAAGAACAGGCAATTTACTGTCCATTTTACGTGTGATTTTCAAATGTGCTGGTTTTCCTGTCAAGCCCCTATTTTATCGGACATTTTCCTGTCAGTCCTGACAGGGTTCTCATTGGCCCTCAGGGATCCCTGGCTAGATCCCTTATTTTCGATTGGCTTTCAGGGATCTCAAAAGTATATAAATAAGGTTCCACTCAGTGAAATGGCGGATAACTTGTTAGCTCAAGCCTAACTAGTAGCTTAAGTAACAACCTGAAAGTTTATCTTTACCAGACCTAGCCCAACAGAAAAGCCAAGCAGGTTAATATGCTTTAATAATATAAGATGAAGTATTTTTAAGGAAATGTAAATATAGCGGCAGTTATCCCCCACCACACTGAGTGACCTAAATGACCCGAAAACTGATTACTGATTAAGCGTCTGCATGTCTGCATTTGTCCGTGTATATATATATGATATATGAACATGTAATAATAAATTTAATATACGTTCGAACTTATCGTTTATGGACTGAGTAATATGAGTGCATTGCCTGGCATCCATTCGTCTTTAGAGGTAGAAAAAGGAAAAACCCCAAGATGCAGAATATTCCTGACGAGAGCCCCAAAACTTGTCAACAGACCCTTCCACAATTACTCGGCCTGTGGCGGCGGTTTGTTACAATATCAATGAACTTCAAGAATTCAATATTTGTTAAAAGTTTTATTTTGGACCCTTGGACCATAATGTAGACCAATTTGAAAACGGGGAACCAAAATCAAAAATCTAAATACACACTTAGGTTTAGCATATCAAAGATCCTCAATAATTCAATTTTTGATGAAATCAAACAAATTCAATTTTTGACCTCATGTTGACCGATTTAAAAAAAGGGGATTGAATTCCAAAAACTTGATACACCGTTAGATTCAGCATATTTACGAACCCAAGAATTCAAGAATAAAACACCATTTAGTGTGGGCCGATTTGCCAGTGGGGCGAGTTGACATGGTTTTATATTTAAAAATAAAATTTGGGGGGGGGGGGGGGGGGTCATAAAGGGTATATGTTATATAATAATATATAAAATATATTATGATGGTTCTGTGGCGTTCTAAGTTGGATTTTATGAATTGTAAATGTTTTTGTCTAATCTAAAACAGCTGGGATGTAAAACAGTTATCCCATTCGGACTTGGTGCGTCAATGTCAGATCACCCTCTGGCCAGGATGAACATTAGAAGTATATTATAATTTGATTTGGTTAGAACTTAGTACTTATCTTAATTCTGAAATATAAACATTTCTAAAGGAAGGGCGACAGATACCAGAGGGACAGTCAAACTCATAAATCGATAATAAGCTGAAAATCACATGACTAAAAATAAAAAGACAAACAAACAAATTATAGTACATCTGACACTGACACACCGCGTCCTCATGGGATAACTATTACTCCGTGACTTAATCAAAGTATCTAACTATGTGTTAGCCTTTTTTAAGTATGAATATTTTAGTATTGGTAATGTCATCTGATAAAGTCTTGCTGATTATAGGATGAACAGTTTTCCCTGCTTTCTAAATCTTTTGTTACCCGGAACTTATTGGTAATATTAACAAGTGTGGACACAGATGAGTGTGGATAGTAGGCTTGGATGTTTGACAGTGTCTTATGACAAAAGGAGTTCTAGGTTTTTCCTATATGGTGGTATGTCTTGCACTGTGACAACATAATTGAGCATTAAGAGTGTTATATATTTAATAAAAAAAATTATGATCAAGACGGGCATGGAGGAGACAGTAATTACATAAGTTACCAAATGCTTATGATAGAATATGTTAATATGTTCTACATCTTTGATTTTGGATACATTTTGTAGCAACACATACTAGGTTCATTTTTTCACTTGATTTGAAAACATGATATACGGAGCCTGTAACTCAGTGGTTGTCGTTTGTTAATGTGTAACATATTAGTTTTTTGTTTACTTTTTTAACATAAATAAGGCCATTAGTTTTCTCGTTTGAATTGTTTTACATTGTCATTTCGGTGCCTTTTATAGCTGATTTTGCGGTATTGGCTTTGCTCATTGTTTATGGTCGTACGGTGACCTGTAGTTGTTATTTTATGAGTCCATTTGGTCTCTTGTGGAGAATTGTCTCATTGGCAATCATACCACATCTTTTTTTTATGTATATGTATATTTGCTTACTATTGGTATGGTTTTATTTATTTTACTTTGTAGTGGATCGTCAGTATCATTAGTATTTTTTTTGGTTAAAATGTCGAATTGTTCCTCAGATTTGAATACATTTATTGGTTTTTAGTAATAACAATGCCTGACATGATGATTGGGGCTAAACGAGCTAGGAAGTAAACTTCTGTGCTGAATAATACCAATTCTTTGATTATATCTCCTCTAAAGCTGGTCGAAGCAAAGAAAAATTTTAACCAATATTTTATACAAACTTCAAAGGTGTTTGTATCCTGCTATCTCATATGTATTTCTTGTTGTCTCATATTGTATTTCTTTGTAGTGTTCTATTGTATTTCCTTGTAAACTCTTATTATATATTTCTTGTGGTCTTATATGGAAATATTATTTCTGTAGTTTCAGTAGGAGGTTGTGTAATGTTTTGTTTGTGTAATCTTTGTTTGTGTTACTGTTGAGGAACCTGATATTGCAAATCTCAATAAAGTCAGTAATTGAATAATAGCACTGTAAAACTCCATCAACTAGTCAGGCTGCTATGAACCAAGAAACTGACTATACATAGACCATGCAATTGGCTTTACACACAGATTGGGTACATCTAACATCCAGGGGAGGAGACTGACCTACTGACCCTCAAATAATATACTATTTATTTTGTAATCAGTATTAAAGAGATCTGGTATCATATTCTGCTTCCTCTCCCACAGTGATTGTTGTGACATGTATCTGATTAAGAAAAGATTAGTGTGCCTCCTAGTGAGATTCCAGTTGTAACTTCAAAGTGTCGAATGTAAGACAAATTAACCTCAAGATATAACAAGTGGTCTGTGTATGTTAATTAATTGCATCCATGATGTCAGCATCTTTATCATAAAATTAATTACTTGTGAACTGAAATGACTTTCCTGTTTGTATAAACAATACTTAAATTACATATAAGTAAATAGGAAATGATTTTACCAAAAGAACCTTTGTGAGCATGCTTCAAAGACTCATGACGGCTCTGTAAGTAATCTGATAGAATTTCAAGCATGTTAAGCAGATATTATCAACATCAACTTAATTAGTCTTAATATGTCTTAATATCTAAAAAGTTATCGTATTCAAAAGGTATTGCAAAGTTATTCCTTTTCATTTTTTGTTTTGTTATATGGATACAAATATAAGTGATTAAGTACCAATACAATATTTGTTGTGGTATGAAAGTGTGGTAGTTAACATTTACTGTAACAATGTTAATTCACACAAATTAAGAAATAAACAAATGAATGGAACAGATGCTCCGCAGGGCGCAGCTTTATACAACCGCAGAGGTCGAACCCGGAATGATTGGGGCTAGTATGGACACAACATTCAAGCTGGATAGAGCTCTGACTTTGGATTGTGATTAAATAGTTGACACAGCTTAGGTTTCTGACACAGAGTGAATGTGATGTTATGAACTTAAGATATCTTTTTGCTTTTGAGCAATTCACCAAGCTTTTTGAATATTAATACTTTCAAAAAAAAAAACTTGAAGAAATTTTCTTTTTAATTTCTGAAATCTGACATTGTTGTTCACCTCCCCCTTTCCCTTATTCCAAAAATGATCTCTATTCAAATTTCTAGAGTTTGCAACAATAACAACTCATTTAAATACATCATAAAATATTGAAATATAAAATGTCATACAGTCATCGTGATGATGCCCCGGCTAGCATTTAACGTTATAAAGGGACATAAATCAAAAATTGTTAAAAAGTGAAGCTCCCAAAAATTGAACTTAAACTGAGTTTAGAGGCAATAAGCGTTATATACACATTTCACTAAATTTAATTGAAACAAACTTATAGAAAACAGAAAATAAATAATTCTTCAACTTTTCCATTTGTAAAAGGGCATAACCCTAGAATGATAATCATAGTGCTTGTAATCACTAAATTGTTATTAAAGACTGCTTTAATTTATCAGTTGGTAGTAAAGTGAATTTTGCATTGTATATTTTATATAGCATTAATTTAGGTTGATTCAACTTCTATTCTGGACAAAGAAAGATAACTTCAATTTTCAAAGAAGATTTCATAAAGCATTAATTGGTTTTAGATAATTCAACAACCATTCTAGACAAAGAAAGGTAACTCCAATCAATAGACCACTTTCGAGTTCATCCGTCACCGCCAAAAACTCGTCAATTATACACGCCTTTATGACGTCATTTACCAGATAGAGGGGGTCGCCTGTATCCCTGCACTATATACGTCCATCAAGAGTCTTAGTGATCGTCATTATGCAGGATAAACTAGAATTAATGGTTGCTTTGTAGGTACTTACTGACAATTCGCTAATGACAGCAGTGTTGATTATTATTTTTGAGAATTCAATTTGCCGAATAATTCGTACAATACAGAACTATAGTTTTCCAACCACTCGCTCAGCATTGGAACGGAAGTGAAGATGCCCTAAACGCACAAATGACGGTGATAAAGGCGCGTATAATTGACGAGTTTTTTCCTGTGACGGATGAACTCGAAAGTGGTCTATTGTCTTGAATCTACAAAAATGCTTGTTTTGGCCCTTAATTCGTAGACTGTTTGCCCCATAACCCACAAAATATACCCCAACCTTCTACTTACGGTATTAAACATTGTGGTACAATTTTAGAACAATTGAAATTTATTCACAACTTTTTGTACTGACACTAGATTAATGCTTGTTTTGGGCACCTTTGGAACCCTTATTTCTAAACCTTAGGGACCATAACCCCCCAAATCAATCCAAACTTCCTTTTTTGGTTATAAACATTGTGTTATATTTTTTTATGATTTCTTTTTATTCATACTAAAGTTATTATCCGGAAACCATCCGTCTTTCGACGATGCTGACGACAACAGGATACCAACTTACGACCACAAAAGTTCTGCGGTTGTATAAAAATTTCAAACATGTACAAATGTACAATGAAATATTGTTTTAGAAATAGATTATGCAAGAAAGGCCTGATAATTTTTTTTTTAAATAATTGATCGACCATTTACACTCATGACCTAGTCAGCAGTAGGCAGAACAGATGTATCAAAACAACCTAGCATCATATTGCTAGTAGCGGGATTAGCATTCTTGGGTAAATTTGTTCTTTTTTTATATAATATGTTTGGTTTAAATCAAAATAGAACGCTTTTATCTCCCTAATACTAACATTGTACATAGAGGGTATACTACTTTGACAAATCCTTGTACATGTATGAGAGTCAAATCTTTATTTCAAAAAGAATGAATTACATAACAATGAACTGAGCTCAAAGCAAAGTACTTTAATAATACTCGTAGACATAGAGCTAAATCCAGTGATATATTTGTACTACAGGTCCTTCATGAACATCCATCGACCAAAACCATATCTCAAGAACATTCCATACTGCAGGATTCGATTCAGAAATCCTGAAAAAGACATGATTTATTTTATTGTATTTTAAGTATATATGCACAGGTTAAAACTTTTTTGTGGTATAATCAATCAGTATCTAGCAACTATCAATTTGCTTCATGCACATATTGATATAGGTTGAGTGTCCCTCTGTTGGAAATTTATAAGAACACACCTCCACCTTATTTTAGTCAACTGACAAAACATTAAAAACTATGAAATGTTATCGAAGACTTGTCAGTGTTTACCCTTGCCACTGAATCAGTGATATATGTACACATAATTATATACAGGCAAGAATAAAATTATAAAGTACATATATATGACTAAAACTGACATTCCGTCTTTACTACATCTTTATTCCTCAAGTCATTTTCAAATCTGACTTCATGATAAAATAAGATTCCATATCTACAACCAATAAAAATCAAATAGCCCTCTAATAGACTAGCATTTAAATCCCAGTATTCTAAGATGGTAGCTAGATGGAACCTAGAACTAAAACATTTGAAACAATGTATCTTAAATATTTCAAATGCATGTACATTAAATAATATAAATTCTCCAAAATTCACTATATTTTCCCCTCTTCTGTTCGAGACTGTATATTGTCCTTTAGATGTCTTTCAATTACATTCAGTATGGTGTGGGTTGATGTTTGATTGTTGTACATGTTACAACCAGATGCTCGGCAGGACACAGCTTTATAGAACCGCAGAGGATGGACCCTGAACAGTTGGGGCAAAAAAGTATGGGCACTACATTCAAAAAACATTCATGTGGACAAACCTACATAAAATATTCTACTTCAATTAATGGAGGAGATAAAATTAAAAAGATGCAATGGTTAAATACTCCAATGGCAATCTTTTCTGCTAAAATCGCATGTGTAGAATGTGATATACAATTTTTGTGTCTATATATTGTCCTTTATATTTATGTCATTTTGACACAGCAAAATATAAAGAAAATGTAAACTATGGTCTGGAAATTGAATTATTTTCACAAAATAAACCCACTAAAAATGAACTTTAAATGCAAAAGCCCCCCTAAATGGCTTACAGATATTGCTATAAGGAATAGTCCATGATTATACATGTTATTAAAGAAACTAACACCGATTATGTCAGTTGAATGGACTAGAATGAGATAAGTTATATAGACATAACGTTTTTTTCCAACAATGGTGGTGTAAAATAAATCAGTTGTGTTTTATGGTTGACATATTTATGTATAAACGACATATACATGTATGTAGACCATTGGCTTAACGAAGCATTGATATCTTATAATATCGATTATATATTTATTGTTCTATTAATGCCTGGTATTTTTCAGCTTCCTAAAACAGTTTAAACACAACATGAGCGCAAGCTTGAAAGTGTGTCCTCACAAATATTGACGTGGCTGCAAAAAGTTTGGTTGACATATATATGTGTTCTCTTCTCATTGGTTATTGTGCTATTAAGAATTCATTCTGGCGTCACAATTCCATTTGCAAAGGCATGCAAAGTACAAATTCAAATGACATACATAATATATGATCTGACCATATAGAAGTTCATGTATGAGGGTAGTAATGGGGGTACCTTATTGAAGTATTTTTGCCAAATTAAAATTAAACGGTAATTTTTAGACATGTCGATAAAATGTACCCTTTTTTTTTAGACGAAAAAAAATCAGCTAAATTTGACAAATCACGCTATTTGTTTTCCAAAAATAACAGTAATGATAATTATTTGAGGCATCTGTCAAATCACCTTAAGGATATTTTGACTAATCCAGTTAAATTTTAACCAATTTGAAGCTAAAAGTAGCTGAGAATGACTATTTGACGCCTGACAGTAAAGAGCATTAACACCCTCATGTATGTACCTGTTATCAGCTTTTCTACATATATATATAGCCAGTGAGCTGCAATGAAGTTCATGGCGTGTGAGTGCAACTAATGAGCTAATGTGAATCAAATTGTGTCCTCAGTGGGTAAAATTGTAAGGGATCTATACGAAGAAAACCTGATCATGTCCATTGTTCTGTTACTGGCTTTTTCATCTCCATAACTTGGCCTATGACATTTTTTACAGACGAAAGCAAGCTTGATAACTTCTCCTCACACACATGTATAGATTATCAGCTTATCTTCACATGAATATCATTAAATATTTGCCAGTGAACCGTAATGAAAATTTTTAGTGAGTGAGCCCAGCTAATGGGCTAAAATGAATCAAACTGTGTGCTCAGTCAGAGTTGGTGATATTTTAAGGTATATACTGTGGATTCATTTATTTTCGTTGGTACCAATTTTTGTGGATTAAGAAAGTCTTGCATGTTCGTGGATATTTAATTTCGTTGTTTTGCTGGGTCTGTATATATAAACTTATATAAAATTTTGTATTGGTTGAACATTTAATTTCGTGGTTCTGCTGTACCCACGAAATCCACGAAAATTGGTATCCAACGAATATTAATGAATCCACAGTATTCAAAGAAAACCAGCAAATCTCAGTGGCTGATCCAGAACTTTCCATAAAGGGTTGGGGCTCTGACTGCCCAGAGGGTTGCCCACTCATCAATTGATGATTTCCTATATAATCAACTACATTTTTGCCACCCCTGGGTCTGTCTTAGCATCTGTTGATCGTTCTGCTAAATAGTACTAAAACTGGCTTTTCCCCCTCTTTTACTTGGCCCTAGGCAGTTGCTCATCTGTTTATCTTTCTATCACTGGCATTTTAGAATAGAGATTTCATGCGTACAAACCTGACCTAAAAACCCTTGTTCTATTGACCCTTTCAGGATCCGTGATGTCTTTTTTCAATTTAGGGATGTCGGGATGATATTTTGTAAATTCAGGACCTCGGGATTTCATATTTATAATTTCAGGATTTCGGGCTCAAGACCACTCCGTTCCCACCTTTAAATAATGACTTATTTAGACTGATATGCAAAGCTAAAAACAGACACATAAATAGCATAAAATAGTGATTGAAAGATTGGTTTCACTTTAAATGTATAATTTAGACATATGTTACATGAGGAGCCGGTTTGTTTACAAATAATGTCACGTGAAGGCACATTGACGTCACAATTGCATTGATCTTGCAATACACTAGTCACTACAAAAAAGTTCACTCATACAGAACCCATTATCATGCAAAAATGCAACGTGAATGTGATTGATTATCAAATAATACAGAATTAATGCATGTACAGTTTTAAAAAAAAATAGTTCATCAAATAGATTTTGACACGAATAGGTCGGGTTGACATTTCTGTCATCGAGGATAATAAATTTAATATTGAGATTAATGGGATTAAACTGATCGTCAACAATGTCTAAAGAAGCACATCTCGAGAACCTTATAATTAATAAGCCATACTTACCAAAATTACTCTATATTAATAAACCCTATGCAAGTGAAATTTCACAATGATAATGATAAACAAGTTTGATGATGGCGATGAAGCTTGTTAAATTGGCACTAAAAATAGTCTTACTCCTTCTGCTTTACATAATAAAATTTGTATAGAATTAAATTTTATGATTTAAGTTCAGCATAAAAAAAAATATGTGAATTTGCCGAAGCATGATAATATATTACTGATGAATGGTGTAAATGTTTCTGTTAATGAAGTTGCCTGTATACTTCACTAAGGATTACATTTGAGCGCAAGGAGATCTCTATTTGTGAATCGGTTTATTAACACCTTTGAACCCAGGGTCGAAGACCATTGGTCTTAATTATATTTGGTTAATGTGTTATATCCCAATACGCGTATTTTTAGATACAAGAGGGGAGACAACTCACATTTACGTTCAACGTACCCTTGCAATCAAAATTTAAGTGTTCTGACATGTAGCAACTAACAATTTAGAAAAAATAATTTGTCGATATTTTATACGGTTTCTGGAAATGAGTGGAAATAAGCCAAATTCAAAAATTAGAATATGACCTTGACCTTTGACCTTGACCTATTTTTCATTTTTATGGACCCAGGACCTCAAATCAAAAGATCCTAGGTCTCTATCACATATGGTTCACAAGATAGAAATGCATATCACTTATGTCAACTGCATAAGGGGAAATAATTCTCATATGGAGCGTTCATATCGCTTCGGTCAAAATAGGACAGATCATGCGAAGGATATAACGAGCAATTTTGTAAAATAAAGTTGTCGTAATCTTTTACGGTTGCGAAGGAGTCGTGGACACAAGGAAAACAGTGTTTGGGGAGATAACTCCTACAAAGAAAAGTATTTGGTTACGCAGGGTAAATTTCAAAAGCGCATAAACTGTTCGATATCATATACCAAATATCTAATTGACATATTGGGAAACAAATATTTATCGCAAGAACAAAATTCGGCGGAAAAAAATAATCAGAAGAAAAACAATAGGTCTTTCCACAGAAAAGTGAAAAGAACTAATAAAGTTGAATTCTGAGCTCGATTAGCTGTGTTTACGTCATGTCGAGTAACAAAAATTATTGGAAACTGTATCTACACCTTTTCTTTTAAGTAACCTCAAATTTGAAAAAAAAATATGCAAATGTTTTTTATAACTAAATGGATAGTTTTCTTTATAAAAACCTATGTACATATACTTTTTTCTGAAAAATTCATTGATTTATATATATAGGAAGATGTGGTGTGAGTGCAAAACATTCAAACGGGAAAACCAACGGTCTAATCTATATAAACAAAACGAGAAACGAGAAACACGTATATATTACATAAACAAACGACAACTACTGTACATCAGATTCCTGACTTAGGACAGGTGCAAACATTTGCAGCGGGATTAAACGTTTTAATGGGCCCAAACCTTCTCCTTTTTGTCCACATTTAGATAATTTTTTTTTTTTTTTTTAATTGTTTGCTTCTAGGAAGTAATTCGCCGACATATTTTCTGCATGCAAAGTGACCTTAGCGTGACCCGTGTCGTAAAAATCCGGTGATCTCAATACGCATAGATCTCTCATTGGAATAAGCTATTATCTGATCGTACATGTTATACACGTGCTCAATATCAATACTTTTTTGTTGAATGTTCAAAGTCTAGATTTTTCAGTAGTATTCGTATTGTACTTTTATGAAGTCATGCTGATTAAAATACTACAATAGGAAACAATGTGACAATGATAAAATTTAGTAGTGTCAATCCTATGATTATAAACCGTGTATATATCAAATTCCAAATACACCGTTTAGTGGTGCACCTCACAGATGTAAACGTACAGATAAGGTAATAGGTATCATTTGACATGACATGACTGAAAGGAAATCGCATCGGATAGTTCCGAAACTTATTAGTTTGTCTGATTGCTTATTGTTTGAAACAAAAGTCGATGTAAAATGGTAAAATTTTCAATATACCCTATCAAGTATATATCCCTTTTATAAGTTTGACTTGTAGCTTTCTTCGGTTATACGTTTGTTAGGTGAAAAAAAAACACCCGGTTTTTACATTTAATAGTATAGATGTGTGTTTTTTTGTTATGAATGTAGCTGAATATGTGCATAGCAAGAACTTTTTAAATTTGCTGCTTGTATTCTTAGTTGAAGTCAATCCTTTTTAAAAACAACACATGAAAAATATCTGAAATATTCCATAGCATAAAAAATAGATAAAAACTACGTTGTTAGTATGATAGAATGAATCAATTGATTTGACTGAAACACAAACATCTGACGCTGTTGTAAGTAAAAGCTAGATACCGGTATTCACAATTAATTATCATTTTCACGAAATGAAACTATACATTATATTTATATGGATTGGACCGTTTGTTTCCCGTTTGAGTGGTTTTGCACTAGAAATTATTGGGCCCTTTGTAGCTTATTGTTCGGTGGTATACTTTAATAAATTGTTTTTTGGATGGAGAGTTGTCTTATTGGCACTCACTCCACATCTTCTTATATCTATCATGTCTTTGTGTTTGATCCTGTTGTATTGGAATTGAATAAACACTTTAATCAATTAACCATCTAGCATTTGATTGACTGAATACAGATCAAAGGTTTTAGGGAGGGATAAATCCTATTTTGTAAAGAATCATTCTGATTCAAATAAAAAATTCTCTGAAACCGATATTATCAAGATGCTTGATTTCTTGAATGACAACATATTTGTTACGTTCGGAGGACGTGTTTTTCAACAGACTGTCGGCATCCCAATGGGAACAAACTGTGCCCCTCTACTTGCTGACTTGTTTCTTTATTATTATGAGGCTGACTTCATGCAGGAACTTCTTAGGAAGAAAGATAAGAAGTTAGCAATATCCTTTAATCTACTTTCCGCTATATAGATGACGTTCTTTCACTAAACAATTCAAAATTTGGTGACTATGTGGATCGCATCTATCCCATCGAATTGGAGATAAAGGATACTGCAGATACAGTTAAGTCGGCTTCATATCTTGACTTACATCTAGAAATTGACAATGAGGGTCGGTTGAAGACAAAACTTTTCGACAAAAGAGATGATTTCAGCTTTCCAATTGTGAACTTTCCATTTCTAAGTAGCAACATTCCAGCAGCACCTGCATACGGGGTATATATCTCCCAATTGAAACGATATTCCCGTGCTTGTATTTCCTATCATGATTTTCTTGATAGAGGTTTACTGCTCACAAGGAAGCTATTAAACCAAGAGTTCCAAATGGTGAAGTTGAAATCATCCCTTCGTAAATTTTACGGACGCCATCACGAGTTGGTTGACCGTTATGGAATAACCGTTTCACAAATGATATCGGATATGTTCCTTACGCCGTAACTACAATCCCCTTCCCTCTCATGAATTTGACCTACCGAATTAGACTATTTACCGGATTTGTAATCACATAAGCAACACGACGGGTGCCGCATGTGGAGCAGGATCTGCTTACCCTTCCGGAGCACCTGAGATCACCCCTAGTTTTTGGTGTGGTTCGTGTTGTTAATTCTTTAGTTTTCTATGTTGTGTCATGTGTACTATTGTTTTTCTGTTTGTCTTTTTCATTTTTAGCCATGGCGTTGTCAGTTTGTTTTAGATTTACGAGTTTGACTGTCCCTTTGGTATCTTTGGTCCCTCTTTCGACATTGATTTCAGGTATTTTCTGGACATTATATCATTGAGACAATAATTTATATTAGTTAGACTGATCTCCCATAGGCCACAATATATCTGTATAAACAATGTGAACTAGAGCAGATATGTTAATCTTCATCACAATAATAATTTGTTTTTATCAATAATTGATTTTTTTCTTGCTTATTAAACTTATGATCTCAAATATTGTTCAGCAATGTAGATGCATATAGAAACAAGTTGAAATTAAGGTAGACAAGGAATTGAGGTCAAACATTGCATGGTGATTTTAATACTTAGTTATAGATATTTCATATCTTTTGGATATATTTTTTTTGCGTTTTGTAAATAATACCATACCTATTGTTTAAATCATCACTAGACAAAGTAAAGTGAGGTTGCTGGCGGGTTTCAAGAAAATATAGGATATATTCCCGATATTGCAACAAATTATCCTAATGTATGGAATATCTGTTTTTAACCTATAGCATGTTTTGCTGATTTAAATTTCATTACTCCTATATTTTTGGTTGTTTATCAATGAGTATTCATGGTATACACAATTAACATATACAAGTGTTAATGTTTAAACACAAAGGATATTAGGAGAAATGTTAAGTCATGGAACGTCTTAGGAAGAAAGATAAAAAGTAAGCAATATCCTTTAACCAAATGGTGAAGTTGAAATCATCCTCCCGTATATTTTACGGACGCCGTAACAAGAAGGTTGACCGTTAATGAATAATAAGTTATCAAAGGTACCAGGTTTATAATTTAGTACGCCAGACGCGCGTTTCGTCTACATACGACTCATCAGTGACGCTCATGTCAAAATATTTATAAAGCCAAACAAGTACAAAGTGGAGGAGCATTGAAGATCCAAAATTCCAAAAAAGATGTGCAAAATACGGCTAAGGTAATCTTTACCTGGGATCCTTAGTTTTTCGAAAAATTCAAACTTTTGTAAACAGGAAATTTATAAAAATGACCACATTATTAATATTCATGTCAACACCAAAGTGTTGACTACTGGGCTGGTGATACCCTCGGGAACAAAACGTCCACCAGCAGTGGCATCGACCCAGTGGTGTAAATAGTTATCAAAGGTACCAGGATTATAATTTAATACGCCAGACGCGCGTTTCGTTTAAATAAGACTCATCAGTGACGCTCATATCAAAATATTTATAAAGCCAAACAAGTACAAAGTTGAAGAGTATAGAGGATCCAAAATCCCCAAAAATTGTACCAAATACGGCTTAGGTAATCTATGCCTATGATAAGAAAATCCTTAGTTTTTCGAAAAATTTTAAACTTTTGTAAACAGTAAATTTACAAAAATGTCCACATTATTGATATTCATGTCAACACCGAGTGTTGCTTACCGGGCTGGTGATACCCTCGGGGACGAAACTTTCATCAGCAGTGGCATCGACCCAGTGGTGTAAATAGCTATTAAAGGTACCAGGATTATAATTTAGTACACCAGACGCGCGTTTCGTCTACATAAGACTCATCAGTTTCACAGATGATATCGGATATGTTCCTTACATCTTTACAACAATCCACCACTTCCCTTCTTATGAATGTGACCTACCAAATAAAACTATTACAGGGTTTCTAATAATATGACCAACACGACGGGTGCAACATGTGAAGCAGAATCTGCCTACCCTTCCGAGGTACCTGAGATCAACCCCAGTTTTTGATGGGGTTTGTGTTGCTTTTTCTTTAATTTTTTATTTTGTGTCAGTAAACTATTATTTGTCTGTTTGTTATTTTCATTTTAGCCATATTATTGTCAGTTTATTTTCAATCTATGAGTTTGAATGTCCTTTTTGGTATTTTTCGCCCCTTTTGTATGACAGTCGCATCAAATTCCATTATATTGACAACATGGCAACGATGCGTAAACAAAACAAACAGACGTAATAGGTAAAAATGTTCAAAATACAGTGGTCAACATTGTGTTATAATTTTAATCCTAAAAACATACAAATATGTAACAAAAAAGCACAAAATGGTACATAAACAAAACAGTAGAATATATTAACAAACAATTTAGACAAGAATACTCTGATGTACAGTAGTTGTAGTTTGTTTATGTAATATATACGTGTTTCTCGTTTCTCGTTTTTTTATATAGATAAGACCGTTGGTTTTCCAGTTTGAATGGTTTTACACTCGTGATTTTGGGGCCCTTTATAGCTTGTTGTTCGGTGCGAGTCAAGGCACCGTGTTGAAGGCCGTACATTGACCCATAATGGTTTACTTTTTTTAAATTGTTATTTTGATGGAGAGTTGTCTCATTGGCACTCACACCAAATCTTCCTATATCTACATCTACTTTAGTACAAAAACACAATGACATGATGTATAAGTACAGAGCTACGTCATATATGTAATGAAATGAACATAAAAAGGTATAGACAAAGCACATGGCAAAATTAAAATGCAGAACATTTGACGTTTCAATATGGAGATGAAACTCCGATAATACTTTACTATACACCAGAATATCTTGTTGCATCTATAAATATGCTGCAATGTCTGATCTTCATATGAACTTGGACAGGAAGAAGGAAGTTAGGATTTAAAAACATAGTCAAGGCACAATTTGTTTAACGTGGGAATTGGAATGGGGTTCGCATACGTTAACACTACTAGGTACAAATGTATAAACTATTTAGCAAAACTATTATGAAAAAATGAAATAATTGAAAGTAAAATTAAAATCTTGTCTACTCAAATACTTACTCCAGTTGAAAAGATAACAACAGTCAAGACAATAACTACCTTTTAGAACAATTTATTAATCTGCTTAGGAAAACAAGCCTAACACGATTAAAATGGATTATTTAAATATTGTGTGTGTGTGTGTGGGGGAGGGGGGGTGGGGGTGAGGGAGATAAATGCTACATGTAGATATTGCAAAATGTATTAACGGGATAAAACTGACATGAATTCGACGATTGTTAATTAATAATACAATCATAAAAAGCTTATCGGAAACATATTTAAAGCCAAGTTTGAAGGCCTTTAAAAAAGGTAAAAACTATTGTCGGAAACACATTTTTTTCTAAAGAATATATTTACAAAATAAACTTATACCAAAAACAAAAAAAAACAAATTTGAAACAGACTCACTTCTAAATAATAAACTTCAAAAATCGTATAAGACATTTATGTCCTTTAAAGTCTGGGTTGATGAAGATTTGTGGTAAAATTGGTCCAATTGGTGAATTACAAAGATTATCCCACTGATATTATTTGTCAGAGATTTTGACCAATCTTAAGGACCATATATGTTTTCAAAATCCCTTGTTGATAAATAGCTTGCTAGATAAAACAAGTTAAATTAATGTCTTTTGGATAATGTGAAAATGTTATAATAACTTTCTCGATTACTATAGGGTAATATTAGCAATACAATCATGTACAAAATCTCTCAAAAATAATATCCGAGAGATAATCTTTTTAAAATTCATGGACCAATTTAAAAAAAATATAAGAACATTTTTTTGGTCAAACACACGCTAAAAAGATATGCACAATTTTTTATTAGAAAAAAAATCGTAAGGGTTCCTCGGAACCCGGTGTCTCGCCTACTTTAGCTATTAAACTCAGGCTCAACAAAAATTAAGGAAAAAAGATATTCCTCTCGATACTATGTTTTCATTGTCAGAAATTTCTGTCAAAGTTTATGAATCTAATAAACTGCCGACTGTATATAATATTAACTGGAAGGAAAACTGAGTCCATTTATAAGTTAAATAGGAAGAAACAGGTACGAAATTTTAACAAAATTTCCTTTTAGTTATTACCTTTTGATCATAAACAAGCTTTTGTTCAAGTTTGGTAGAAATCCAGGATAGTTTAAATAAGTTCTTAAGATTTCAAAATCTTTAACCATAAAGTTAATGTAATGCTTTCTGGTATAAAAAAACAAAGCCAATTAATTAGAAAATACCGAAAAACTGGGGTTTGTTTTCAAAATGTACTCCGGATACTATTTAATGATCATAAACAAGCTTCTGTACAAGTTTAGTGGAAATCCAGGATAGTTTAAGAAAGTTATCAAAATTTCAAAAACTTAACCACAGAGTGAATGCAATGTATCTTGGCAGGAAAACTAGGTCCATTTATAAGTAAAATACAGAAAAACCGGAATACTTTTTTTACAAGATTAACTTCTAAATAGTATCTTGTGGTCTGGTTAATTTAATAAAGATATTTAAATTTCAAAAACATTAACCATAGAATGAATATTAATTGACACCGCCGACGACGACAACGACGACGAAGACGACGCCGACGACGGAATGCAGGATCGATATGTCTCGCTTTTACGACAAAAGTTAAAGACTCGACAAAAATGGCTCTATACTAACTGTGAAAATTAATGATAAAAAAAAATTGTTGGAAACAAGTGGAAGGTATTTTTGAACCACAATAGAGGGCTTAACGATAAAAGAGGGACACCCACACGAAAATAAACTGACAACGCCATGGCTTATAACAAAGAAAAAGACAAACAGACAATTAATAGTACACAAGATACAACATAGAAAATTAAGAAATGTGTGCATTTCAGAATTAAGATAACTACTAAGTGCTAGCCAAATCAAATTATTGTATACTTCTAATGTTCAACGAGGACGGGATTATTACTGGTATTTTGATTTATCCTATTAACAAATGTCACAATTATCAATGAAGTATGATTTATAAAAAATATAATGATCTAATGATATAAACCTTAATCCGTATAGCATTACGAATATTCATATTTAAAAAAAATCTAAATAAGTACAATAAGAAGCTCATATCAGTCTATCTCGTGTAAACATTAGTTTCAGAAATATTTCTTGCTTTTTTCCCTTAGGAATGAATTCATTGTATGTTTAAAAGAATGTACATAGATTTTACTATTGTTTTGCATTACAAGTTCAAACGGTTTCTATCTTATTTTGGGTTATGTTTTTTTTCCAAAAAAAGACGTTGCATTGGTGTTATTAATCCCCATTTAAAGAGCCGTTATGATTGACTTACTACATATCAATATTCATCAAAAGAAACCGGACTAAAAAATATTACGCCAGACATTTCCAAAGTGTCCTGTTACCTTTACTTTAAAAAACGACAAAATTGAGACATGAGTAAGTCAATCGATCCTGACTCAAAACTAACAAAATCAATCTAGACCTGTAAAATCAATTCAATTTTAGTATTTTCTCCAACTTCATAAAACCATTCTTCATTCTGTGCATCGTGAAACGGGACAGAATTCCCATCTCACATCTTCGTCTGTTGTATAGCACCATGGACGGCCATCCGATGATGGATCTCTGCAATAGTTAGATGCCAAATCATTCGGGTCTGTGGGACGGTAGTTAACCGTTTGAGGTAAATCCGTGTTCCAATGTTGACACGTTATACCAGACACAGTGCAGTGAACTTTCCCAATGTATTCAGTGCTTTTTGTGTAACAGTCTTCACCTAATATAATCAAGATGATATTTATTTTGGGTTCATATTAAAATGAATTGATTATATGTCTTGAAAATGTATTTTGTTTGGTAGAAATTATTGGTAGATTTAAAATTACAAGAATATTTTAGATGAATTTATTTCATTTGTTCCCTTTTAATTATGTTAAAGTTAATAATCTGACGTATTTCATATAAGTATATGTTTTAACCAACTAGTATATAACCGTATGAAGTGACCAAAGCCACTTCGATTGAACATAATTTAAATGTATGCCGCTCTTATTTTCGGTAGTGTGTATATGATAAACATTGACATATCATTTCTCAATCATATATTTGTTCTTTGGTTTTCTATGTTGTGTCATGTGTACTATTGTTTTTCTGTTTTTCTGTTTGTCTTTTTTTATTTTTGGCCTTGGCGTTGTCAGTTTGTTTTTGATTTGTGGGTTTGACTGTCCCTTTGGTATCTTTCGTCCCTCTTTTATCGATGCGTTAGCAATTTAATTACTTTATAGATTTCAAACTTGATATATATGTGTTCTTTAAAATACTGATACTAACTTGTACATGAGATATTATACATTGAAGACCACTGGTCATCGCTTCCACATGAGGACACTGGACAGTGTTCAACAGACTTTCCAAATGTAAATGACAAACACTGAAATGTTACCACTACAACATTGGTAATAGAAACAGCCGAAGTTGTATTAGGAAGTTCAGATGGCGGTGACTCAAAAACACCACATGCAAAACCTATTGAAATGAGTATATTTAATATTTTTAATGTAAGTGTACGTATTCAAATAAAACATAATTTCAAATAAATCTTTACAAATGTAACGGGAATCTAGATATAGATACGAACTGCAAAGTCGAATCATCAGCGACAACTTGCAGCACTGTTCCATTTTTAAATATTTCCTCATTCTCTTTAAAATAAGATAAAAGAAAGAAATTATGTCTGTGCATAAAACACTATAACGATAGTGACGGTTTTTCTGTAGTAGAACAACGAATTTTTTTTATAAAATATTTGCAGCAATGTGTTGACATTATTTAGTGTATACGGGGTTATCCAGTTTGAAATGCTGTAATTGTACGAAGTATCATAGAAGGAACTAACATTATTTTAAAAAATAAATTTAACATGAGACACACACAATATTACAATTGTCGTTGCAGTAGCTAGATTGGGACATTGCCTGAAAAAGTCAGCAATACTTTCTATTAGGAAAGCTGCAATCAACTATGGATATATATAGGAAGATGTGGTATGAGTGCCAATGAGACAACTCTCCATCCAAGCAACAATTTATAAAAGTAAACTATAATAGGTCAAGGCAGGGCCTTGGCTCACACCAAACAGCAACCTATAAAGGGTCACCAAAAAAATACTAGTGTAAAACAATTCAAACGGAAAACCCATGGTCTAATCTATATAAAACATGGATCATTGACTATCCCTCTGGTATCGTTCGTCCCTCTTTTTAAGCATGTTTATGCTAAGACATATTTTCTTTCTTTTATCTTATTCTTCGGATTTTGAGTTATAAAACAAAAACTGCATTTTACCCCTATGATCTATTTTAGACATGGCGGCCATCTTGGTTGGTTGGCCGAGTCACCGGACATATTTTTTTAAACTAGATACCCCAATAATTATTACCCAATAATTATTATGGCCAAGTCAGGTTTAATTTGGCCCAGTAGTTTTAGAGGAGAAAATTTTTCTAAAAGATTACTAAGATTTACGAAAAATGGTTAAAATTTGACTATAAAGGGCAATAACTCCTAGAAGGGTAAACTTACCATTTTGGTCATGTTGACTTATTTGTCAATATTAGTTTCCGTAAATGTCAAATAGTCCCTCAGAAATGTGAAAGATTTCAAATAGCATATTATATCAATTTGTTAGGGTTTTTTTTGGCAATCATACAATATCATCATTTGTGTGAGATATAAGAAACTGTTTATTTTCGAAAAAGAAGTAATTTATAATCGTATAGCATATCAAAACATGCATATTCAAACTACTCACATGGAATAATCGGACAGTATTCCCATCGATAATAGTTGTCTGTGTCTGTTGTGTAACACCATAACAGGCCATCAGATGACGAGGCACGACAGTAATTTGTGGAGTGGTCATCTTGATTCACTGGCTTTTCGTTGACGGTATGTGGGTAATTTGTGTTCCATCCTTGACATGTCCTGTTAGAAATTGTTTTGTTGTGTGTTCCTTTGTAGTCATGACTACTCCCTGTATAGCAATCTAGTGCTAAACGAAGCAAAAATAGGTTTTTTTTTTCAGAATAAACATCTCATTTAAATTTAAAAAAAAGCATAATATTTTTTTTTTTTTTAATTTATCGTAGTGTTAAATAAGACAACTAATTTAATAAGCAACGGTACTGATACAGATAATTCATATGAATTGGTATCTTATTGAAAGCAAATATTTCGTGAGGTACTAGTATATCGTTGTGCATACTTTTACAATTGCTCTCCAACTTCGTTCTTTTTTTGGCCTATTGCCAAATCGAGCGTCACAGATGAGTCTTATGTAAACGAAAAGCGTGTCCAGCCTACACAATCCTTGAATTTGTGACGAGTTTAATCACAACAAAAGAATATTATTAATGAAGAGTTTATTTTCACATTTATAAAAAAAACAACCTATTTTTTCTTTTCATGTTATCATACCTCCATAATTCATCCAGCTCCCAATTAAAACATCAACATTTAATTCTGAAAATAATAATAATATCAATAACCATAGCTCAAATCATATTATCAGTCGATTAGAAGAAGAAAAATAGCTTTGATAAAAAAGATGTACTCGTTTTATTTTGTTTAGAAATATAATTAAAAAAAATGACGACCCCGATTGGCTTTTTTTTAATATATAAAAAAAAATAACAGACTTTATCAAATAGTTTGTGCAATAAGGCAGAATGAAATATAGTCGTTATGTTTTTCAATTATTAGATATACTGTAACGTAAATGTTATAAAGAAAGGAAAATGATATTATTATTTTTTAGTCATGGCAAACTAACATGACTGCTGTTGTTTTTATATGTTTGGGTTTTTGTCTCTTTGACACATTCCCCATTTCCATTCTCAATTTTAACAAATGAAAAGCTTTAATTCTTTTTATATTTTGTTTTCTCCCAGCTCAAATATATCTCCAATATGGATGGATTGTATAGTGTTATTATGTTTTATTTTGTTCTCCACTTAAATTGACAACAATTCAACTTCACAAAAAAATCAGAAAGAACAGTTTTACAATGTCATCAGTGTGAATAAGTTAGTTTCCTGTGAAGTGCTTTTATTTATTTCTATCTTTGAATCATCCTTTTTTCTGGCTATGACATCTCCTTTTTGAACTCATTTTTTTTTTACGAAATAATTCATTGGGGCTTGAATTTATACTTATTTGACCACGGGTTGGCCATTTATGCCTAATATTTTACCACGATCGACAAATACGGCAATTCTTGTGGATCGAAGCGCTCTAGATGAAGACAACTATTTGCCGTTCCCTTAAATGAATGCACTATTAATTTGTCGTAACAGACATGAGCAAATTGAATTAGTGACATTCTTAAATTCTTTACAATAACGTTTTCGGATTTGTTTGGGTGAATTTAGATGATAATTTTACTAATTTGTCTTATATGTATAAAAAATAAATTGTTAATAACATATTTTATCATTGGTTGTTTACGTTTCCTTAGTGTGATAATTTTTTATTTACACGCATGTTTTTTCCCCGGTAAAATGCATATATTCTTACGTCATCGTTCTATGAAGTCGTGTAAATCATTCATAAAAAAAACATATAGCATGTGGGAGTTCAATCGGAACAGCCAAAACAATTTATTCATCTTTTACCACGAGTGTGGTATCAAATTTTTTGAACAACGTCATGTTAGAATATTCATTTTCACCTTGATATATTCAGCTTCTTTCCAGTGAAAGACAGAAATAACATTATTTTGAACTGTTTAAGTTTCATTGGAAAGGGCAACAGAAGAATCATATGTGGATATTTTTTAAATATCTATGATCTGGTAACTAATCAAGTATACTTTTTCTCTTTCACTATTTTAATGTTTTGTATGTAGCCTACGCATAAGAAAGGGTTTTCGATCAACGTCAGACTGACGAATAAGTGTGGCATGAACATGATGGACATTCGGTAAATTTGATAACAATGTGATACTCTTTTTAATAAGACGATGCAAAATTAAAATGGCAAAACAACAGTTTTGAAAGCAGACAGTCAATATAGTAACCTCTGATTATTGAATAAATTTCAATAGACTTTACGAATGCATGAACTTTGAAACTTGTTTTCTCAGCAAATCTTTATTTCTTAATACCATATTATTTTGTAATATATTTTTATTTCGGGCAATTAAGTGTTTTATTTAAATTTATTGCTTAGCAACATTTTACTGCGCATTTTTATAATAAATGTCTCTTGAGAATATAAGGGGGGATATCAAACAAGCGTTGAAAACTTGATAAAATCTAACAAAAAAACAAAAGGCAATCAGAGCTTTTCCATGAGGCAGATACATTTATATTCTTCATACCCGAATAATTTACAAAACTGTAAAACAGCAAAATGTATTTCAATTCTAAAATATCCGTGTTTTTGTGCCAGTACCAAAGTAATCTTTAAAGCTTCTGGGCATGGTAGCCACAAGGAGTTACAGTGTACATAAAGAAGTAACGACTCGGTGGCAGCAATACAAACAGTTTCAAATTCTAATCCGAGTTTCCTGCACCAGATGTGCATCCCTCATTAATTCATTGGATTGAGATATATCAGTTTTTTGGGGCTTTTCTGTCAGTGTAAGTGGTTATATTATACTGAACGACTTTAGAAACGCAACACTCATTTTGTTGAAAGATTTTAACCAAATCTTGTTTGATTTTCTTACAACTACTTTACATGCTTATCATACTTCTTTCTCCGTACAAAAAATCAAAATCTGACTTACCTGTGGTTATTGAACATACCGAATTTTTGAAGTCGCACGAGTTTCTTAAAGCGAAATTTTGGACCAATGAAAGATTGTTTCACAATTGATTTTCCTCTGAATTCAGTATTTTTGTGATTTTACTTTTTGCCTCACATAAACCAGTTTAAAAATGTTGCATCTCTATTATACCAAGACTGAGAAACAAAAAACTGAACTACCCCTTAAAATACTGCAAACATTAAAACATAAACGTGCTGTAACCATACTGTATGACTTCAGAGCCTCGTCTTAGTGTCCTTCCGACAACGATACAAGTAGACAAGATTTGTTGCTGACCATCAATGAACAGATAAACGTTTAGTGACGATGAAACGTCATCAGAATTTGATTACGCAACGTCATTTGCCAGACATGTTTACGGCCGCAACGTCAACTGCTAATCAAAATGCCGAGTGCCATTGAGTACAAAGTCATGCCATAAATGTTTCCCATCAACTGAATTGCCAAAGAATCGACTGAAGGAAAACCTTAAAAGCCCTCAAGTTCCAACCGCATAATTGCCAAAACCAATTGATGGGTTGAACAAATGCAAAACCAGAAGGTGTAAAACAGAACCCAAAACATGTCAGACAGAATTTGTTGACCTTTCTGACAATTATTTTGGTGTTTGTAACATGCAGTCATCGCTTTTGACTGGGGCACATTCATTCAAAAATAACACAAAAATAATCTAGTGTTGCGTTTCTAAAGCCGGTCAGTATATATTTGTAATTAAAATTCGTAGAAAGCTTACAGTTCTACTTCTGATTTTTCCAATGTTGGATTTGATTTTGTAATGTGAATATGAAAACAGATACGACATACATATTTAAGGTTTTAGATGGATGAGGAATATTCCTTGTTTAAGCTTTATTCGAATAAAGCAAGGTTTTGTATGAAAAAACTAAGCATACAAAAGAAAAAACTCTAAAACAGTTATCGCTGTTTTCTTCCGTTGGTTGATAATTTTTTATTTTGTCAGTTTTTTTAAATTTTCGCCTTTTTTAATGTACCTTGGAGTTCGGTATATTTTTTGGTAATAAAGGAATTTCATGCATTGTACTAATAACCTACCTATGTCATAGTGCATGTACGACTTATTGTAGACGTTTTATATTTTAAATTAAGTCAAAAAGTTAAAATATTAATAAATTTTACCGACTTACCACTCTTTACAACGACAATACTGCTGTTTTCATTCACCACCATAATAGGTGTATGTACGTTATATACTTGGTGAAATTCACAATCTCCATTTGTTTTGTCAAATTTTGCTGCAAGACAAGCAGTTGTAACAAAGCATTTGATCATGCAATGCACTACCGAACGTGAGTTATCGTGTCCTATAGTCCTTGTGTTACTGTGAAACGTATATGCCTTCCACTGTATGTAATGGCCTTCTCTCAGAGAATAGGCAGATAAAACTAGGATACAGACATAAACTATGATTATTGTCTCAACTTGGTTCATTTTCTGTTGATGTATCAGAACTTCTTTTTTTTTCACTAGAAACAAACAAATTAAATTAAAAATGATGCTGCAAATCTGCGTTAAAAGCACCTGAATAAATATATCAAGCAATACTATTAATTTTGTCTTAAGGTTATGTCCTTAGTGTTGGGTTTAAATCCATAGAATTTAATTACTATACAGAATAATCCATTACAAGATTAATGAAGCTGAACTACTAACAGTGAGACAGTGTTTCCCTAATGTAACAAACTATTGTTCAAGCATCATTGCACTTCAAATCTTGTCCAACAAAACTGTAAATTAATATGTCCTTCTTTGATCATAAATCCAAATCGCGAAAGTGGTCTGTCGACGTCATAGCTTTAATGATAATTATCAGCATTAACGGTACTAATGTTATATAATACAAAACAAAATTGAAGACAAGAATTAAATTAATTGTTGACATTTGTAATGACTTCCCGTAATACGAGATACTTAGAATTGTATGATTTTTTTTCATCCTGCACAAACGTTCTCCTTAAAACTCTCCAAAAAAATATTTTTGCTGTTATCTTTAAAAAAAAAATGCATATGGAGATTAATGAACTAATTACACATCCTGAGATAAAACAACTTAAGTAAAATACACTAAGGTTCAGTGTTTCTGTTATTTCGTTGTTTCCTCTTATAGTTTTTGTGTTCCCTTGGTTTTAGTTTGTAACCCTCATTAATTTTCTCTCACTCGTTTTATGACTTTTCAACAGATGTATACTACTGTTGCCTTTATGAAAAAAACTTTTTAATACACACCGAGATTAAACACCTTGAAACAATGAAATAAACAATTTGAAACATACACTGAGAATGGAAAATTGCGCATAGGAATTTTAAAAAACTAGATGAATAAAGATTACATACTTAAGAAATAATTGATGGCAGCTATACTTTATTATATTTTTAACATGGGTAGGCATTATATTCGTGATTATTTTTGCCAGAGCGATAGCGAGGGCTAAAATAACACGAATATAATGCCTACCCATGTTAAAAATACAATAAAGTATAGCTGCCATCAATTATTTCGATTCTGATTAGGACATTTACGGTAATTTCTATGTTTGCTGTGTATAAGGTTACAGTATGTGTGTAGGCTCTTCCATCAACCTCCCTGTTGATTTTTATTCAACTAGTTCAAACCAGTTTAATTTTGCAAAGTTGTAATAATTTTAAAATTCTAAATTAAAACAGAAATTAACAAATTTATTAACTAAAACAATGTTTGAGTCACAAAATAACAGAAACGTTATAAATCAACGTCTTTTCCTTTGAGGTCAACAGTTCAGCTGACACGCACATTTCAGGCCGCGTTTTTCAGTCAGTTTAACTTGTCAATGGCGGTGGACGTACTGGAGAATCGGGTAAGTCTTTACTAACTAAATTTATAGTAAATGTTCCCCCGGTTATTGTAGCGTTTGTGAAAATACTCATGTCGGACAGAGGATTCCTATATATTGTACTGACATGATTTGAGACTTGGCAGGAGGGGCCCTTTGACACAGATTCATTACTGTTACTTGCGGTAGCTACACCCTGTAGAGTTGATGAGAGGGCACGCCTTTGTGCATCTGACGGTCCAGCAACATAACTTTCTAACGATTTAATGTTTCTATGACCCGTAACTGACATGATAGTTAAATCATCGACCCCGGCGCGTTTCAGCCCAGTACCAACGGTAGCTTTTATACAATGGTTGGTGTATCTGTAGGAAAGGCCTGCTTCATTTGAAATCCTTGGCATCATTTGACTCAATTTGTTTTTTCCCATGGCTTGATTAGCATACCAGCAATTTGGTTTTGGATAAAGCAATGGCTGTTGAAACAGCGCATTACATTTAGGACTCAATTTAGATACATAAAAATCAAAACTTGCCACTGGACAGTTTTCATCTCCTGATTTTTCATACATACGCACCTCTTGACGGTTTTCATGGGAATCAACGCCATGGTGAGTTTTATTTGCCCCATTGTATGTCATTTTATAATATGTATGGTCCCTGTCATCCTTGAACTTACCAAAAGATGACTTTGTCAAACTATTTAACCCTTCCTGGCCTCGTCTTCCAAAATTCAACATTAAGTCCCAGAATACTTTGTTTTGTAGTGTTGCTGGTGAATCTGTGTTGAAAACCCCACTTGAATATAAACGCTGTATGTCTCCTTCAGCTACAGGTTTTTTGTGTACCGTAACATCTTTGCCGGCTCTCTTTAGGGTTTTTATCATTCCCGTTATTACATGATTTGATGTCATGAAGGCATTATCTTTCATTAAATTAACATTACGGTTGTATGGTGGAGATGTGAGATGACGGGATATTGCTGCACGTATTCCAACTAATGCTGATTTAGAGTAATCTGTTCCTTTTTTTGTTTGCAGGCTTGGATAGAAAAAGCATAATCTCTCATTTAATATGGAGCTTTCAAGTTCCTCAAACTTGTCACTGTATTGGTTTTCTGTCAACCATCCTGAAATTCAAATTATATTTTATCAAGTTTAAATAATATTCACCTTTATAATAAATGCAAATTTAGAAGTATATATGTCCAAATAAGATGTTGTAAGGCTTTTTTTTATTTCATTGGTTGAATGATTTAAATTTTGTAAATAGTCTTGTTGCGACTCACAGTTCATCATACATGTACATGTACGTCACACGAAATGCATACATTTTTTGCAGATAAATTTTGTTTTTCTAATGATGATTAAAATTCAAACTGAGTGACAATCTTGTTGCATTTGTAAATGGATTGGAAACCTTGGTGGTATATTGGTAATTACGCCTATTTTTTTATAGGAGAATGGGGTTCGATTCCCTGCTAGGGTCAATCCATTTTATCATAAATATGAAACAATTTTGTCATTTCAGTACGACAGTAATAATCATAACCTATTTAGGCTATAATTTATTTTATATTTTATCGTTAGATTATATGTTTCAATGAAATTATTATATATTTATATGCCTTTGCAACAGGAAAAGTGAGGACACAATGTAGTCATATTGAATAGCAGGAAAAATCATAATAATAATTACATGTATATGCAATGATAGTTAATTGTTGTGATGTGAGTCAGTTTATTTACCTCTGAAAAGGCGCACTCCCCAATCAGTTTGTTGCTTAGTTGTCTCTTCTACTCTGGCCTGAGCCAACATATCTATGTGCTCTCTGCTTGGCATTTCTTTGAACCTTGGTTTCTTTAGGGGTGGTTCCGGGTCTAAAGCTAGTTCTGGTTCTAAAGCTTGTTCTGGTTGTTCTGAAGCTTGTTCTGGTTCTAACCTTGGTTGTGGTTCTTCTACAGGTTCAGAAACTAATTCAGCAAAATTTGAAAGCTCATCATCTGATTGCGAGCTCTCTTGCTCGAACTGGTATATTGATGCATCAGTTAGTCTGGCAAATATTGACGTAACTGATGCATCACATATCTCATGTCTGAATACACGTTTTGTTTGACCTGATGAAATATTCCTTATTATGTATTGTACAACAGATTGTTTCTGATTGAAATGGTTAATTATTATGTAGTCTTGTCCTTTGTGATCTACTTTTAGTCCAATTTTTAACGGGATTGTCCTCGCATACTCCATTTTGTTTTGTAAACAAGCAGACGATGAAACGTGTTTTTCAGAGGGAGGGGTTTTGAAGTTGGAACAGCCAACATGGACGTTGCGGTATCTAGGTCAAATAGTTCAATTTCGAATTGTAACACATTGTTGTCATTGTGAAAGTATTAGTAACACAATGTGTATCATTTTAGAGTTTGAAAGTGTTTTAAGTTAATGGAATACATTAAATGCATACCAATTTTGATAAATTCATTTTTCTGCCGTAGTCAATATACGCATGTGCAAACTAATTTTATTGGATAATAAAGTATGGTTTCTTTACAAAGCTAAAGAAGCACGTCATATTAGAATGAGTATTAAAAATAACGCATTGATATTATAGAATTGCACACTGGGAATGAAGTTGCACATTGACTTTAAAACAGCACAAAGATTTGGGACTATAATACTAAGTATAATAGTCGTATCTGAGATTAAACACCATACACGGAGATAAGGTCGTCTGACAAGACAACCAATGTAACGAAAAGTGTAAAATCACAAAAATACTGAACTCAGAGGAAAATCAATTCGGAAAGTCCATAATCACATGGCAAAATCAAATAACAAAATGCATCAAAAACGAATGGACAAGAACTGTCATATTCTTGACTTGGTACAGGCATTTTCAAATGTAGAAAATGGTGGATTTAACCTGGTTCTATAGCGCTAACCCTCTCACTTTAATGACAGTCTCATCAAATTCCGTTTAACTTATAACAAGAGTGCACACACTGAAATGTCTCGCCTTCTTTACTAATCCTTGATACTATCTTGATAAACCTAAATATAAAGCTTTATTACAACTGTCACATAAACTCAACATTAACCAAGAAAAGGAAACATTGATCAATCAACCATGAAAATGAGGTCAAGGTCAGATGAACCATGCCAGGCAGACATGTACAGGTAACAATTCTTCAATACAACAAATATAGTTGACTTATTGTTTATAAATAAAGAAAAACAGACCAAAACACACAAACACTTAAAACTTAGCAATGGACCGTGAAAATGAGGTCAAAGTCAAATAAAACCAGCGTAACCGACATAAAGATCATAAAATATGTCCATACACCAAATATAGTTGACCTAATGCATAAAGTATTAGAATAATAGACTAAAACTAAAAATCTTAACTTTGACCACTGAACCATAAAAAATGAGGTCAAGGTCAGATGACACCTGTCAGCTAGACATGTACACCTTACAATCATTCAATACACCAATTATAGTAGACCCATTGCATATAGTATAAGAAAAACAGACCAAAACACAAAAACTTAACTATAACCACTGAACCATGAAAATGAGGTCAAGGTCAGATGACACCTGTCAGCTAGACATTTACACCTTACAATCATTCCATACACCAATTATAGTAGACCTATTGCATATAGTATAAGAAAAACAGACCAAAACACAAAAACTTAACTATAACCACTAAACCATGAAAATGAGGTCAAGGTCAGATGACACCTACCAGTTAGACATGTACACTTTACAGTCCTTTCATACAACAAATATACTAGACCTATTGCTTATAGTATCTAAGATATGGACTGACCACGAAAGCTTAACCTTGTTCACTGATTTATGAAATGAGGTCAAGGTCAAGTGAAAACTGTCTGACAGGCATGAGGACCTTACCAGGTACGCACATACCAAATATAGTTATCCAATTACTTATAATAAGAGAGAATTTAACATTACAAAAAATCTTAACTTTTTTTTCAAGTAGTCACTGAACCATTAAAATGAGGTCAAGGACATTGGACATGTGACTGACGGAAAGTTCGTAACATGAGGCATATATATACAAAGTATGAAGCATCCAGGTCTTCTACCTTCTTAAATATAAAGCTTTAAAGAAGTGAGCTAACACCGCCGCCGCCGCCGAATCACTATCCCTATGTCGAGCTTTCTGCAACAAAAGTTGCAGGCTTGACAAAAATGGTTATTGTATTTAATCGGTCGCTTTTGTTAATTTGAGTTGAAAGATATCTTTAGTAATAGCCATTTAGAAGCTGTTATTGAATTGTTTATATAATCACCTTTCTGTATGACTCGCTTAGTGTTGTTTGCGAAATAAGCGCAATTATGTCCATGAGATCATAAGGGAAAATATTACATGATGAAGTAAATGTTTGAATTTATGATCTTCTTCCGAACATGAAAGAATGCGACATCGATAATGTGTCTACGTTCTCGCTAGTCATAATAAGAACAAATATACATCATAACAATAAATGTAATACGATCCACAAAATTCGCATTAATTATGAATTGAAAGAATAGAAACAGTTGAAGGTTAAATCAAATATTAAGTTGAAGAGTTTTAAATTTCCGAAAGGTTGTGCCAGATACAGCTCTGGAAAAATGACATTGATAATAGTAATTAAAATACATGGACAATTTATGACAAAAATCAGCAAAGACCCATCGAAACAACATCTAATAAACAAATTAAATAATACTTTTAGATATTTGGATGATATTTTGGCTCTCAATAATGACGACTTCAGTATGTACACTAAAGAAATTTAAAACTTACTTTAAGTAAAGCTAAAACTAACAATGACCACTGCCCTTTCCTCGATCTTGATATCTTTATCACTAACAGAAAGCTTAATACTAAAATTATGATAAAAGAGATGATTTCTCATTTTCTATCGTTTATTATCCATTTTTAGATGGTGATGTTCCCTTGTCACCATCTTACGGTTCGCTCGTGTATGTTACAATGTTTTTGATTTTAACGAGAGAAATTTATGTATTACTGAAAAATTATAACACCAGGGTTTTCGATATCACAAACTAGTCAAAACATTAACTAATTTATTATCGGTATAAGGACATCATTCGTAAATATAGCTTAACATGCAAACTTCTTATACGGTCAGGTATTTTACATCATTTTTTTTATGGAAATATTCTTTTTATAGCACAAAATGTCAGTATTCACCTCAGAAACTAACGAAACCTTTAAATAGACTTATTAAGAAAGGATATAGTTACGATACTGTTGTTAGGTCATTTAAGTTTGCATATTTTGGGGTTAATACTGATTCATTTGTAGTGTCTTTACATCGAAACTAAACACATTTTTTTTCAAAAACCATTTGTTGGCATGACACGGGGTCTGTTCTTCTCATATATGTTATGATAGTATGATACTAAACCACTAACGGTCAGGATTGTGCCTAGTTTTCATATGATGAAATATTAATGTTTCAATCAGTTTAATTGAAGTTTGGAGCTTACATGTCAGTTAACTGCTAGTAGTCTGTTGTTATTAATGCATTATTGTCATTTTGTTTATTTTCTTTGGTTACATCTTCTGACATCAGACTCGGACTTCTCTTGAACGGAATTGTAATGTGCGTATTGTTATGAGTTTATTTTCGACTTTGGTTAGAAATATAGGGGAGGGTTGAGATCTTATAAACATGTTTAACCCCGCCGCATTTTTGCGCCTGTTCCAATAGTTATCAAAGGTACCAGGATTATAATTTAGTACGCCAGACGCGCGTTTCGTCTACATAAGACTCATCAGTGACGCTCATATCGAAATAGTTATAAACCAAACAAATAAAAAGTTGAAGAGCATTGAGGATCCAAAATTCCAAAAAGTTGTGCCAAATACGGCTAAGGTAATATATGCCTGGGATAAGAAATCCTTAGTTTTTCGAAAAATTCAAAGTTTTGTAAACAGGAAATTTATAAAAATGACCACATAATTGATATTCATGTCAACACCGAAGTGCTGACTACTGGGCTGGTGATACCCTCGGGGACGAAACGTCCACCAGCAGAGGCATCGACCCAGTGGTGTAAATAGTTATCAAAGGTACCAGGATTATAATTTAGTACGCCAGACGCGCGTTTCGTCTACATAAGACTCATCAGTGACGCTCATATCGAAATAGTTATAAACCAAACAAATACACAGTAGAAGAGCATTGAGGATCCAAAATTCCAAAAAGTTGTGCCAAATACGGCTAAGGTAATCTATGCCTGGGATAAGAAATCCTTAGTTTTTCGAAAAATTCAAAGTTTTGTAAACAGGAAATTTATAAAAATGACCACATAATTGATATTCATGTCAGACGCTTCTGGCCTTTGTTAGTCTTGTATTATATTAATTTTAGTTTCTGGTGTACAGTTTGGAAATTAGTATGCCGTTCTTTATCACTGAACTAATATATATGTGTTAAGGGGCCAGCTGAAGGACGCCTCCGTGTGCAGAAATTCTCGCTACATTGAAGACCTGTTGGTGACCTTCTGTTGTTATTTTTTCTATGATCGGGTTGTTGTCACTCTGACACATTCCACTTCCATTCTCAATGTTATTGTGGATACTGTTTACATTCAACAATTAAACGAATCGTGAAACACAATTTTTGATGAGAAAGATCATTAAGGTTTTTTAAATATACATTATAATAATATATTTGATAAAAAATTTGATCTTTCGATTCAATTTTCATGTTTATCTTTTAATTGTTTCGTCGTCATTCAGATAAAAAAAAATGACGATTTTGATTCATACAGGTTGCATTGCGATATGTCGTTCTTTAAACTCATCAAATAGAACATCTCTTTATTGGCAAAATGATATTGTTTTTGTAAAATATGAATTATTGATAAAGTTCATTTAACGGCAAAATGTAAATTCAAAATATTAGTTGAAAAAGGCAAAATAAAACAAAATAAATGAATTTCAAATCCCAAACGCAAGGCATTAACTATGAAGTTGATAAATAATGTACATTAGATGGGCTATAGAGATTTACTTCTGTAGTAATGCAACATTAATTCTTATATTGTGTCATGTTGGTATGAAAAGGTAGTTAAATCATGAAATGTTTGATTGCTATTTTGTTAGTATATACTCACGAAGAAGCAAATTTTACATTTAAATGCGTTCAGTTTTTATGCATTTCTTTTTGTAGGCATTGATAAATACCATGAAAATGCGTGTTCCGCAGAAGTGCCGAACGCGAGATAAGTTGGAAGATAACATCACATATATAACCCTATAATAAAGACAAAGACAGTATAACCATCTGACTAGGTTCGATCATTATACACAGTTATGTTCATCATGTTGAAGTTGAGGGATAACTATTTTGGTAAGATTGTTAGAGTATTCATGATGTATTGTAGAGAGAGAGAGAGAGAGAGAGAGAGAGAGAGAGAGAGAGAGAGAGAGAGAGAGAGAGAGAGAGAGAGAGAGAAAAGATAAATAGCGCGATACCAAGATGCAATCGAGAAAAAAAATATATAAAACAGACATTACAATGGTCTGAAATTAAAACGACTAAAACATAGTTTATGAATCAAATAAACGTTTTCAAATTTAACTGCAGACTGTATGTAATGTAAACTGAAAAAACAAGTCCCTTTATAAGTAAAATACAGATCAACAGGTACAAAATTTTAACATAATTTCCTTCCAGATAATAGCTTTTGATCATAAACAAGCTTCTCCAAGTTTGGTAGAAATCCAGGATAGTACAAGAAATTTATAGAAATTTTTAAACTTTTACCTCAGAGTGAATGAAATGTTTCTGACAGTCCATTTATAAAATAGGGGGAAAATGAATTAATTTTTTTACAAAATTCACTTCTAATTACAATATTATGATCATGAACAAACTCCTGTCCAAGTTTGGTAGAAATCCAGGATAGTTTACGAAAGTTATTCAAATTTCAAAAAGTTTAACCACAGAGTGAATATTTGTAGACGCTGCAGACGGCGACGACGCCGATGACGCCGACGGAATGTCTCGCTTGTTCGCCTAAAGTCGAAGGCTCGACAAAAACAGCAAGATTGTCTAAAAAACACTATTCAATTATGAAAATTAAAAATTGACATTTAATTCTTCTTAGTATTCATATTGGCGGGGTTGGTGATGCGAAGTCCTTAGTTTTCAATTTTGTGCTTGTATGGTATCAACATTGAGTTATAATCTTAATCATTACAAAAACAAAAAATTGTATGACAGTAAAGAAAAACAAAATAGCATGCTAGTATATATTAGAGTGGTTTTTGACTACCATGACTACCATGAGATTCTTGCACGGTCGGTAAAAAGCGTGCAAGACCTTCAAAGGTTATCATTGTTTCATATAGGCAAAGCGCATAAGCAAAAACAAAGACAAGAATACAAATAAAGGCACCATAAGAATATCCCTGTTCAAACGTCAGATAATATCGATTGATAGAATCCAAATCCGGGTTACAAACTTAAACTAACTGACCACAGCAAACCCACCCATTGGTGGGGTGCATATTTTAAAAGAGCCAAGCCGCGAAAAGCTTAATCATTTACAAAGACAAATAAAAGAACCCTAAAGCACGTGGTTAAGATGATAAATAACGTCAGTACCTAAAATCTATTTTTCCAGACCATAATGTATTATTTGTGAAGTTGATATGGAATATTGATCAACAAGGTCTTGATCTCTTCCGATGATTTTTTTTTCAGAGAAAGGGCGTGACGTTCTTTAAAATAACCATGGCTCATTAACTTTCTGCTCAGGCACTTTAAATCTCAAATAAAATATTCATTTTTCATCAAAATATAATTATTTCCACAAGGTTAATTTTTTTTTTATCTAAATCACGTAAGTAAGTCAATAAACTATTATCACAGAAATATGTCTCGCCTTTTTGTAATTTTGATAATGCAAATGTTGAAATTAAAATAGCAATATCTTAACATGTAAGTTATGCAAATATTCAAAGTCGATGAACAATGACTGAAGGTACATGACTAAACAATCTCCATGGAATGAGATGTGCCAACAATAATATAACTGCATACCAATTACCATTGACTCATTATAAGTCGTTCCCTTTAAACAAACCTAAACACAAACATTAACTTGTACACTATGTAAAAGTTTCAAATTCATTGAACCATGATCAGGGTAGGGCTATATAATCTCCATGGAAACGATACTTTCAAATGTCAATACATTAGCATACCAAATATCATTGACTTAACATTAGCAGTTCATCTTAAACTGATCTAATCACAAACTAATACATGTTAACTAAGCAAAAGTTTCAAAGTCAATAGACCAGGACTGAGGGGCGGGGCCAAATATTCTTCATGGAAATGAGATATGCTAATGTTTATACAACTGAACACCAATTAACAATGGCCTACCACTGATGGTTCCCCTTGAACTGACCTTATCACAAACTAATACATGTTAACTTAGCAATTTTTTAGTCTATAGACCATGACTGAGGGGGGCAGAGTCAAAAATCTCCATGAAAATGAGATATGCAAATGATTATACAACTGCATACCAAATGTCATTGACCTACCACTAGTGGTTCCCCATAAATTGACCTAATCACAATTTAAAACATGTAAACTATGAAAAGTTTCAAAGTCAATAGACCTTGACTAAGGGGGTGGTGACAAATAAACTCCATGATAATGAGATGTACCAATGCTTATACAACTGCATACCATATATCATTGACCTACCACTAGTAGTTCAACATGAAGACCTAATCACAAATTAATAAATTGTTGACGCCGTCGCCGCCGCCGGAAACAGCATATTTATGTCTCGATTTTTGAGTCCGTCAAGGCGAAACAATAAAAATTTATCTTAAGTTCAATAAACAAGACATAACACATTTATTTAAACAACAAACATTAGTTCCTGCACGTACCGGTTATTGTCATATCGCCAAAGCAAGCTACTTATCTCGGATATTGTAAATTACACTGGTTTCAGACTGCAGGGTATAATAGTAACGATGAAACAAAACAAAAAAGATATTTTCATAACTTCCTTTGCAATTACAGATGATATTGCAGGGGCGGATCCAGCCATTTTGAAAAGGGGGTTCCCAACCCAAGACAAAGGGAGGGTTCCAACTATATGTCCCCATTCAAATGCATTGATCGGCCACCCCCCCCCCCTTTTTTGGATCAGCCAATGTATTTATACAGTATGATCATATATCAATTGATGGTATATACGTCGTCAGAAATCAAGTCATCTCTATAACACCTCTAGACTTGAACGATTAACGATGCTGTGTTTTTGATTATATGAGACCCATCAGTTTTCGGTTTTTCATACCAACAGCCACAGGCACTTGTTTTTATCCATACGAAGGTCGACTATCCATATTTATATGGATAGTCGACCTTCGTATGGATAGAAACAAGTGCATGTGCCAACAGCTTAAGAAGAATCCTTAAGATTTGCTGGCCAAATAAAATATCCATTTAAGGTTCCACTAAAGTCAAAATATAGGACACTTCATAAACATCTAAACTTTGCCTGTATTTTTCAACCTATAATGAATAAAGTCATAAACTATGAAAACATATGTTCATTAATACATACTTTACATATACACACTGTGTAAATTGTAAATAAACTTGAAATTGTTATGTTGTGGCCAAACCGGTTCTTGGGGTGAACACTAAATTTTCCAAAAAATCTGCAGGCCTGCAAGACGACTTAATTTGCTTAAAATTGGTATGGACGAATACTATTACATGTAATGCAGGGCAAGCCATTGTTGATTTTTTATAAAATGTATTGATTTTCGAGTTTCAGTTAATTTCATGTATCTAAGTGAACGAATATGGAAGGTACAATACAGAAATTGGACAAATATGCCATTAAAACATATGTATGTGACAAATCAGCATTAGCTTGCCCTGCATTACATGTTACAGTATTCATCCATACCAATTTTAAGCAAATTAAGTCGTCTTGCAGGCCTGCAGATTTTTTTGAAAATTTAGTGTTTACCCCCAAGAACCGGTTTGGCCACCACATAACAATATCATGCTTATTTACAATTCACACTGTGTGTATATGTAAAGTATGTTTAAATGAACATATGTTTTCATAGTTTATGACTTTATTCATTATAGGTTGAAAAATACAGGCAAAGTTTAGATGTTTATGAAGTGTCCTATATTTTGACTTTAGTGGAACCTTAAGACCTTATATTTTAAGACAGTGTCATCAAGATATCATGGGTACAGTATTAATGAGAAGGCTTTGGAAATGGATTAAGCATGTGATTAGAAAATTCCATCACTAGACTAATATCACATTTGACTCTAGAAGGAAGACGTAATTGTGTTAGACAAAAAAAAAACCATATGGAGACGTACTATAAAAGGAGAATTGAAATTTTAATTTCGAAAAAGTGGACATACTCGTATCAAAGTTTCTTATGGGTCGCTTTGTAAAGTTTTTCCTCTCTCAGCTCACTACTATTGGCCTGTATTTTCGGCAGCTTGACCCAAACAGGAAGTTGTATAAATGACTGTTTTCCCGGATTGGACAAATAGTGATAAAGTGTATTCGAGCGTCACTGATTAGTCTTTTGTATATGAAACGCGCGTCTGGCGTTAATACAAAATTTCAATCCTGGTATTTAAGATGAGACGGGCAGTAAGTAAGTAGGTGGTAAAAGGGGTTGAGTTCAATTCAAATGCAAAGATAATAGGCTTTGAAAAAAAAAGTTCTGAAAAGTGCCAAATTCAATTATAGCAAGGTATATTTTGAAGGAAGCAAAACCTTCGATTTTCCCCTTCGTTTTTACATTTTATAAACAGTGACTACACTGAATAAAAACATATATATGAAAAATATTATAGCCACCTACAACAGATCAAGTTCAGCATCTATGATAACATATTTCTAAGTAAAAACTCCCGAAGCACGTTTCGCCTACATATGTTAAGACTCTTCAGTGAAGTCCGATTAAAACAGTATAATTTCCAAAATCAAAATCAAGTTGAAAAGCATTGAAATTCAGAATAAATCCCCAAAATAGTGTCAATTAACACTGATGCTATCAATGCCTGGGAGAACAGTCAACTATATGTGATAGCAAAAGATCAAAATACAGGGTATATATATACCATGAGCCATCCACTAGAACTACAAAACTAACAGAATGTGGGACATATGAACTACATCTATTTCCAAATTATAGCGGAAATGTTACAGTGGTTATCGATAGTTCGTTTCTATGTGTGTCAGAGATGGGTCCGATTACTTTCAATGTAATTGATTAAATTACAATTACGTTGTCATTTGTACGATTAAATTAAACATTTTGCATGATGTGAATGAATAAATGTTTATTATATAACTATAGCATTTTTTTAGAAAGTATTGTGTTTGCTATATTATAAAATGATAACTTCAAACTTATCTATTTAATAAACCTCAAAAGTTCACATCATACATACATGAACATTGTGTCACTGGTTTACGGGTTACGACCCATTGCACTTTATCATCATTAATCTCTGAATTATTTTGACTTCAATTGAATATAGCTTATAAAAAGCATTTGCTGTTTGTCTTCTGACATATTCTAGACTTTAATTTATATTTGTTTCAAGGTACAGTTTATGGGAGTTAAAATATGGATGAAATTGTACCACTTTAATCATATTGTAAACAAAATACAAGTCCTAAAAAATCATTGCATTTTACATGTCCAGTCCAAATACATACAAAAATTTGTTCATTTTAAACAAGATATTTGCCCAACTTTTAATTAATTTTGTGCTAATTGGATAAATTATCACTTGTCTAATTTATCTTTTACCATATAAATTGTCCTACAGCTATACTCAGTTGGTAATTGCAATAAAAACAAACCTTAATTGGTTTCCTACCTGTCAATTTAAAGATGACAAAAATCACAACATTAATAAAAGATAATAATTAAGGGTTAAAGAAAAGTATTACTTGAATATAACAGTTATTATCAAATATATGTATGTACATCTTTAAATTGTGAATATGTACAATATATTTTACTAAGGCCAGAAACATATAATGGTATTATATGTCTCTCTTAGGCTATTGATGACTTTTCAATACTGTAACAGTTTATTTTTTACTGAAGTATACAAACCAATTGTCATGTTTTATAAAAAATAAAGTAAACCAAACTATCTTAACATGCTCAATATAAATTGAATAAGAATAACAAAAAGTTTCCTTTATTGACCACACACAGTTTAAGATTTTTTTCATTGTAATCAGAATGTAATCATAATGTAATCAGGATTACAGGGTATTTTGAAAAGTAATTGATTAAATCAAATTACATGTAATCAGATTTTTGGCTGATTAATGATTACAATGATTACTTGAAGAATTGTAATCAATTACAGCTGATTAACGATTACAATTACAATTACCCCAACTCTGATGTGTGTTGGCGTTTTGTTTGAGTTGCACTTCGGGGTTCCAGTTCTTTCTTTGTTTTCCTCTTATAGTTGACATGTTTCCCTTTGTTTTCGGTTTGTAACCTTTTTTTCTCTCTGAATAGATTTATAACTTTTGAACACCGATATTCTACTGTTACCTTTAATCTCATTTGATCTGTAATTTTACTAACTATGATATTTTGACGGATTATAAACTCGCACAAAAAAAATGTCCAATTTGTTGTGCCAACCATTCTGATATTTTTCTCAATTGTAACATTTCAAATTGCGATATCACGTGTTTGCCAGCCATTAGCATAAAGAGTGTTTCTAGAATAACAGAAACAGCTTACCTTTCCAGAGGACTTGAGTTCAGCAAGGATTTTTTGGTGGTACAATCGCTGATGCAGCTAGACACAGACTTAGCCAAATAAGAGCTTCTGAGTAAGTATACAACAACTCCTTCTTCCACGATCTATAAGAGACTGGAACCTTCTGTCAGACACAGTAGCAGCTGCACCAACCCTCGAGGAGTTCAGGGCCAGATTAGTAGTGTGCCCTGGGCCCAGATGCAGCCTAACTAGACATCAGCTTGCCAAATTGTACAGAGTATATAGTTTTAATTATTTTGTTAATATTTACTTTTAATCAATAGAGAAGCCTCCTGTTTTACCGAGCTGAGTTAGTAGTCACTCAAATATGAGGTCAACTCCTTAACGGAAGAAGAAGCTTGATCTTTAGTTTTTTATTTAGTGTACTGTTGACTCGTGTTTGTCAAACAAGTTATATAATTGTATGTCATACAGAATTTTACTAAAATAAGTATTCAAGTGACTAAACAAAAATATCAAAATAAGATTTTTGATTTGTCCAGTTCTAATCTAAATTAAACTTCATCAGGAATGCTCAAATCCCTGATTTGAAAGACAAGAATGTACAAGTTCTTAATCATGTGAGGAGCAAAATGACCAATAAACTCAACATAGATACCAGGACTAAATCCTGTCTATAAGCCAGACGCGTGTTTTGTCTACAAAAGACTCATCAGCAACACTTGAACCCTTAAAAGTTCAAAAGGCAAAATAAAGTACAAAGTTGAAGAGCATTGAGGACCAGAATTCCTAAAGGTTTTGCCATATACAGCTAAGGTAATCTATGACTAGGGTAGAAAAGCCTTAGTATTTCAAATTATTTTAAAATTTTGAACACAGTTAATTTATAAATATAACCATATCAATGATAATTCATGTCAGCACAAAAACTGACAACTGGCTTGTGATACCCTCGGGGAAATCAATCTCCACCAGCAGTGGCATCGACCCAGTTGTTGTAAATAAACTCATCATAGATACCAGGACTAAATCCTGTCTACGCCACTCGCGTTTCGCCTACAAAAGACTCATCAGCCACGATCAAATCCTCAAAAGTTCAAAAGGCCAAATCACGTATGAATAAACCTTTATCAAAAAGTCAAATTCATTTAGGGTCCTCCTTTATAATTTTTACATTTATCAATTGATTATTCAAGAGAAGTATGTTATAAATCATGTCATATGCCAAGTCTGATGGTATCAACCTTGAATGTCATATGTCGTCCATCTTATAAGTTTTATATGATTTGCATATTAGGAAAAATGTGTAATGGATTGCTCTTCACTTTATTTAGTTTTTGTAACCAATGTAAACAATATTGAAGTGACATTAAAAATATCTATTTTCACTTTTAACATAAATTACATGATTATTAACACCCTACATTTATTTTTAGAAAGTATAAGATATTTTTTGCAGTCTATAATTTAACAGATATTAAATCAATTTTTTTATTTTTTTGCATTAACCAAAAAACATATTCATGCGCCAGGCCAATTCAAAAACACAAATTGAAAACATAACATGTGACAGAGGCATTGAGTACTGAAATTAAATTCCTAATCTCCAATTTTAAAGAATTACTAAAACACACCCGCGAAATCGCGGGCATTCAGAGCGTACTTAGAGTATGTAAAGTGTTGTTTGAAGAATTTTGTAAAATATTGAATGACTGGAAAATTTCAGCAAAAAAGTATCATAAGTCATAGGTTATTGGGGACAGGAAAATGCTTTTTTTTTTATCCCTCCTCCTTTATTTCCCATTTTTTGGGCTTCTATCAATTTCAATATGAACATGCATTAAGTATGTGATGAACATTCAAGTAAGGAGCCTGTAATTCAGTGGTTGTTGTTTGTTTATGTGTAACATACTTGTTTTTCGTTCATTTTTTTGTACATAAATAAGGCCGCTAGTTTTCTAGTTTTCTAGAATTGTTTTACATTGTCAGTTCGGGGCCTTTTAGAGCTGAGTATGCGGTATGGGCTTTGCTCATTGTTGAAGGTTGTACGGCAACCTATAGTTGTTAATATCTGTGTCATATTGGTCTCTTGTGGAGAGTTGTCTCAACATGGCAATCATATCACATCTTTTTTTTTTAAATCAATAAATTTTGTAAAAGATTTAATGACTGGAGAATTTCAGAAAAGGTATCAAAAGTTCACATGAATATTTTTAGCGCTTATCTGTATTATGAACATTCATTACTATATAAATATAGTGTATTTACTTTCAATTCTAAATTTACTAATCGATCCATAGTGGTCATTGATATAGTATACAGACCCTCTCTATTTAAAAAAAACTCTGTGACTGCCGTGGATAGTAAACTTGAAAATAATAGCTGATAGAATTCTGAAAATACACTTTATTCTTTGTATATGTATGTTCAAAGTTTACAGAAAAACGCAAACCGGAAGTCTTATCTGACTTAAAATTTCGCCCAATGACGGGACAATATCCGGATGTCTTTTTTCCCGTTTTTCTCCAAAAATAACTCAATCTGAATAATCATATGAATGGATGACAAATGGCACTATGCACTGTAACTATAGGACACAGAGGCGTGTTGATTAATTCATTGTGGAAAGAAGAGAAGCGACACCCAAAATGAGGTCTTCTCGTTTAATAGTATAGATAGATACATATTAAGGTCAAGGAACAGTAAATGGGCTATGTCGCAGATTTTGCTCAAATTTTGCATACAATCTTGGTTCGGTGAACTACAACTGAAAATCAAAAAAATAATGCATTTATCTCTTTTATTATCTGAAATATTGCAGATTGATTTCTTTTAATATGGGTGAATATTTGTATAGAAAGCACTTAAAATCAGCGAAAAAACATACAAAATTTGTCTTAAAATCGCCAAATCTTTTATTCTACACCATAGATTTTTCTTTAAAAACTGTATGTTGTTGACACATAAAATTCCGTTATAATGATGCAAAATAAAGATAGGATCACCGACTTTGTTTGTTGTCTAAAAATATTTTTTTCACCTTGTTGGTAGCGAAAAACGTCAAAAATCAACGTTTTACGACCGGCAACACCGCGACGTTACGATTATTTTGACGTTTTATAGGATTTTTTCACAAATAACACAACATTGAATGATGTTTACCGTAAAAACGAAGTCGGTGACCCTATCTTTATTCTATATCATTATAACGGTAATTTATGTATCAACAACATATAGTTTTTTAAGAAAAATCTATGGAGTAGAATTAGAGATTTTACATTTTAAGACAAATTTTAGAAGGTTTTATGCCGATTTTATGTGCTTTCTATACAAATGCTCACCAATTATGTAAGAATTCAATCAGTAATATTTTAAATGATAAATGAGATAAATGCATTATTATTTCGATTTTTAGTTGAAGTTCATCGAGCCAGAGTTGTATGCAAAATTTTATTGAAATCTGTGACATAGCCCATTTACTGTCACTTGACCTTAAATGTTTTTTTAAAGGATTCATTATGAAAGTCCTTTTGTCAAGAACTGGTTGTAACCAAAAATAGGATCATCTTTTTTGGAGGAATTTTCTAATATGATCAGAATTTGTATTGATTTCTTTAATTGTTAAAAAAAAAATCGACTAAATATGTGTTAAAGTCTTTAATTAATAACAGCATAATGGTTAACTGTCGTTTGCTCTTTTTTGTCTACAATGTAGTATTTGAGCAGATTATATTAACAATCAAAGTCAAAGCTCTTGTATGGTTATGAATCAATGCAGTGTTTTAAGAGTTTATTTGTCGATTTCAATTTGTATTCAATTATTACAATTACATATTTTAAAACACAAGTAAACTGCTGCATATGCAAAGCATGATACTGTGGATTAATATTTTTTGTTGGTACCAATTTTTTGTGGGACATATAAGATATAACACATAAATATATATGAAAGAAACATTCCCCACAAAAAAATATCAACATGGTTTGATCTAATAATTATATTAGATGCATGTTTCATTATAACACGTTATTATGATTGGCTAACTTCACATCACATGTTATTCTGTAAGCAATAAACTTATCATTTATGATGACACGAGGTCCCACAATAAAGTGCACAGGTGAATTAAACAAAAACTTGATAGAAATCGTGTTTTAATGATCCTAGCTAAAAATGTAATTATAAGTATTGAATGCTTCTTTTTTGTAACTTTATAGGGTTGTAAAAGCGTTGACCGTGTGTACATTTTTAGAATGAAGCGCTTCATACAAAATGTATTTCGGTCAATGCTTTTACACCCCAATAAATTTACAAAAAGAAGCATTCAATTCTTAAATAACAACATGGTTTGATCTTTAACATGGAAAGAGTTTTATGGAATTTAATTATAAAGACAAATATATCTGTAGGGTGAAGCATCAGAAATTATAAATTCACAAACAGATGATAAGTTATTTATTGATGCATATTGTATTGCCATTCATTCCATGAAGTGTTAATAACAGTTTTAAAGTTCAAAAACATAAAATATAAATTGGTAAATAAATCCAACTTGCAATAACATGTTAGTCAGTGGCATGCACACAAATGTATAATTGGAAATTTAGTCAATCTCATTAAAATCCCATGTTCTGAATCACTACCCTCCACTAAAGGAGGGTAGCGTATCAGAACATCGGATTTTAATGAGATTGAAATTTAGTCTTTTTTATGTATCTTTAAAGAATAATAGTTTACCAATTCAAGGAAAACACAAAACAAGGAATACTTGGTTATAGGATACCATGCACTGCTCACACAGTAACATTTCAATGTTCAATGAAACATAAAATGGGGGTCATTACCTTAGTTTGGCATACATTTCTAAAAGTTTATAATGAAAATGAATTTTGTGTGGGTTTGACCCCTACTTCCATGAAACCACAGACCAGAAACATAAGACTATCATAGGTAGAGCATAATAGTTGTTCAGTAAAATTTATCAACAACTTTCTGAATGGAGTAGAATTTTCATTCAGAAATAAAAAGGAAACTTTAAAATAATTGTTCACTTAATTTTCAAAAGTAGGATATATCTAAATCCAAATATTAAAATTAAAGACCTGACAAAGAAAGAAATATATATGTATAAGATATAATGCATAAATATATATATTGATATAAACGTTACCTACAAAAAAATATATATAATTTGTTTGAAGGAGATATGTTACAATAAATAAAACAATAATACAAATTTACATTAACTACAATCCTGTGAATGCTGTTAATCATCCCATACATATTTTATGTTCAACATGTTCAAAAATCAAATTCAGGATGTACTTTAAGGTGGTACCTAACACTACAGGGAGATAACTCTGTAAAGTCAGCTAAAGGTTTTAATTATGTTGTGTTTTAATGGAATATTAATCTTCTCAATGATCAAAATTAGTGTTTGTCAAAGTTCTATATAACCAGTGTAATTTTTCTGATCAAACAGTTGGTTAAATTGTTTTGAAATTTTTATATTTTTGTGAAAGGGTCAAAGTAATTACTTTGTAAAAAATTTATGAAAACTAAACGAGCCAAATTAATTTTAGTGTTGGGTACCACCTTAAGCATCCTATATATATTTTATATTCAACATGTTCAAAAACTACCTTCAGGATGTACTTTTATAGGTGAAATTAATATGAAGTCCCAAGATCATTAGTAAATTAAAATCAGCTAAAAATATTGATAGGTTATTGAACTCCTATTTAATATCTTTGATTTTTAATAAATGGCAGGAAAAGTCTGACTCAGACTTCAAGCTTATATTAACCATTGGAATTATTTGAGTCTGACATCAAAAGAAAAGAAATCTAGTAAATGTATCTAGTTAAATTTTGGTAAATGACCTTTAATTAATGAGCTATTGGAGTCTTATATATAAAGAAATGTGGGTGTTATGGGGAAATTTATTTTACCCTATATTGCAGGGAAAAAATAAGGAGTTTGAAGATTTGTCAAACCTGAACTAAGAACAACCTTAAATGATTTAACTATAAGTTACTCCTGTCACAAAAATAATCTTTATCCTTAAATGTTAACTTTAATTTTAAGGGCATACGATACAGTTTTGAACCTGTATTTACAAGTTCGTGAAAATTTGCATAAAGGCTAATTTTTACCTGATTAAATCAAATATGCAATAAAAAATATACCTCCATGTGCTACTTTTTGAGTAAAATGAGGTCGAAATTTTGTATATTTGCTCAAAATTCAGATTTGTGGCCGTAAATTCTTTTTCGAAAGATAGACATAACTTTTTTGTTATAAGAGATAAACATAAATTGTTTTTTGTTAAATAATCGGTAATTTCTGTTTTTGATAAATTTTTTTTATTCAGAAATAACTCATATTTATCAAATGTTCATGAATTGAGGAAAAAACGTCATTTTTTACTGCATGTTTATCAAAATTAAAAAAAATCCTCTATTTACAGTTTTATAAAATTTGGGTCACATCATCTCCCTGCAAAATGAAACAAAATACCGTTTTGAAAAATAGGGGTCCATGAACTCGTTTTCAAATTAAATCAGTTTGAATGATAAATTTCAGTCGAAAAATGCATCTTTTCCCGATATGTCACAGTTTGACGTCGCGAAAATAACAAATTACGTTAGCAACGTCATTACCTTCCCTGTAACTGTATCGTATGCCCTTAAGATAATATCAAAAGTTAACTACCAAGGGTGAAAAACAATTATCTGTATATCAAAATAAAGGACAGAGTGTATTCATTTTCAAGGTTTGAATATTTTTACAGAAAATTATACCTTAACCATTCTAAAGACAAAATTTTAGAACTTATTTATTGGATAAGATGTCTTTAACAATTTGTAACAAAAACAACACTTTCCCTTTTCTTAAAGAAATAAAAAGAAATGGAATGATTATCAATGAGACAACTCTCCACTAGAGACTAAATGGTATAGAAGGTAAGCAGCTGTCTTCAAACAGCCTTCAACAATGAGCAAAACCAATACTGCATGTTTAAAGGGTTTAAAACAAAAAAAATATAAAGCAATTCAAATGAGAAAAAAAACTTACCATACCTGATTTATTTTGGTATTAAATTTTCTAATTTTAAAGCATTATGGTTCAATTGAGAATGATATATTATATAATCAGAATATGTTAGTAATTTTCTAAATTGAAAATAGCTGATCATAACATGATTATCAAAAATAAAGACTAACTATTAAAAGAATTATCAATTAATACAAAAAAATATAATATGATAAATATAAAGTTAACTTATTAGTTCAGATTTTGATTATTGTTTGTAAAATTTAACTATAACATACAGAGGAATCACATTAATTGATGTCGGTGGTTAACATAGATAAAGGGCATTTCTCTTCTTATAACATTAAATAAATTTTACTGCACCAGAGTAAATAATACATTTTATTTTTATTTCTGTTTCACTTGAATGCTTAAAAAGCACTGATGAAACTGCCTATAACAAACACATCATTGATTTACCCATCTATCCCTATTAATCTCATAATATTGTTAGCTGGTCAGGATATACAGTAATAAACGCAGATTCAATTCACTTTTTATGAATCTTAAGGACTATGGGTAAGATGTGTACACCAAAATGAAAATAATGTTACTTCATTGGTTGAATTTCCATTGTTCAGAATGTTTTTGACCAATCACAAGGTTTTGGTGTACACTTTGGAAAATTACACCCATTTGATTCCGAAACGACAAATTCTGTTTTGATAGAACCTGATTCATAACAGTTATGTAAATTTAAAAATATTTGCAACCCTGATTAAGGACTGCACATTTAAAACTAGCACCATATATGCAGTTCCTGATCATTTACATAGACTAAATTCTAAGTCCTCTAAGTTTTGTCATCAATGGTCTGATCAGCAGTGGTTGTTTGATCTTTGGTTTATCTTCTTTGACATCTTTCTTCTGTTCGAATGTAGCAAACTTCTTGGCAAAAATATCAGGGTATGTCTTCTCAAACTGAAATTATATCAAGAGATGCAGTGAATTCCCTTTTGATTACTAAATTTTGATAATTGACTTAAGAAGTTTCACTGGCTTTGATAGTTGACTTATCAAGTTAGAATGGTTCTTGATATTTGACATATTAAGTTTGCTTGACTTTAAGGACAAATCCATTAAAAGATCCCAATCCAGGATTTTCATTAGGACAAGTCCATGTGTTCTAGACTCATGTATATCTGTCTAGGCTAGTCATTTTCAAAAATTTCATTCCAAAAATTCTGGATCTAATTCTATGGCCAGTCTGGCTATGAAAATATGGACAGTCAAACAAAAAATAGCCCATAAAACATGTAAAATATAATCTTGATGTTCTTTTAACCTCTCTTTGAAGGCTAAATCAATCATCAGCTGTCTAAAAATTATTTATTTTTTGGCAAATAACTTTGATATTTGAAAAATTTGTAAGGGTTCCGCGGAACCCAGTGTCTCGCCTATTTTTGCTGTAAATCGCAGGTTCAACAACAATGAGGAAAAAAATCAATAAAAATATTCCTCTTGTTACTATTTTATGATTGTAAGAAAATGTAAGTCCATTTAAAAGTAAATTACAGAAAAAACGGAGTAATCTTTTTACAAATTTACAAACTTTACTTCTGGATACAATCTTATGATCATAAATAAGCTTCTGTCCAAGTTTTGTACAAACCCAGGATAGTTTAAGGAAGTTATTAAAATTTTAAAAACTTTAACCACAGAGTGAATGTAATGGTTCCCAGCAGAAAAACTAAGTCCATTTAAAAGTAAAATATGGAAAAAATGGATTTATTTATTTACAAAATTTACTTCTGGATACTATCTAATGATCATAAACAAGCTTCTGTCCAAGTTTGGTACAAACCCAGGATAGTTTAAGAAAGTTATTAAAATTCTAAAAACTTTAACCACAGAGTGAATGTAATGTTTCCCTGCAGAAAAAACTAAGTCCATTTATAGTAAAATATGGAAAAAATTGAATTTTATTTTTACAAAATTTACTTCTGGATACTATCTTATGATCATAAACAAGCTTCTGTCAAAGTTTGGTAGAAATCCAGTATAGTTTAAGAAAGTTATTAAAATTTCAAAAACTTTAACCACAGAGTGAATATTTGTTGACGCCGCCGACGACGCAGACGCCGACGGAATGTAGGATCGCTTAGTCTCGCTTTTTCGACTAAAGTCGAAGGCTCGACAAAAATCCACCATGGCCAAAATTTGAAAATACATTCCTATCTGTGTATTGCTACCTAAGCCTGTCAAATTATACACTCACCATTCTAAATTTTAGTGTTTTAAAAATACCAAATGAAATGTTAACTTGACTGACTTAGTAAGTTTGTAACTGTATTTCACTAATAAATTCCACCTTTTTATTAAAGGTTTCTACCTTTTTCAGTCTTTGTTTCCTCCTGGCAGCTGACATTGTCCTATCATTGATAATTTCCTCGAGTAATTCTTCTAAAGCCTTCTGGGAACTGCTCATTCTCTGTACCTCGTAATCCTCTTTGCTCACCTGTTTGCAATAATTGAATGACGAAAATACGTCACGTGAGTACACAATCTGAAAATTAAGTTACTACACTTGAAGGAAGCAAAGAAGCTGTGAAAACATGCATGCCACTTAAAGCAAGTCTCTTACTCTTACTTTTACTTACTCTTTTCAAAGCATCAGAGAAACACTCAACTCTAATATACTGTGGAAACATTTTTATTCGTTGAATACCAAATTTCGTGGGTTTATTGGGTACAGAAGAACCACGAAATCAAATGTTCAACAAAATACATATTTTTAATAGGCTTTGTATACAAAGATTGTCAAAACCATGAAATTAAATATCCACGAATATGCAAGTTTTCAGCAATCCACAAAAATTGATACCCACAAAAATAAATTAATAAACATTATACCATCCAAACATCCAATTCAAAGACCAGCCAATCATACTAAAATACTGAACATTATATATCTAAGAAATTTCTATCGGAAAATAATACACGATAACCAATCTTATATGCATCAATCATATCAGTTTAAAATTGCCCTAATCAAAATATGTTTTTATTCAGCCAAAAGATTTCAGTACAAACAGTTCTGTATCAAATAAATAAAAAAAAGATCAGGAAAGTTAACGGTGACAAGTGAAAACTTGTTGGGCTGCTGCCTAATTGACATGTATTCTTATTTCCCTTTTATTCATATTTTACTGAGAATTTGATGCTATTAAGTTGATTCTCCATGCAATTATATTTATTCCTATGCTTTGAGGCGAATTTTTATTTCATTCATAGCCTAGAAATTTTCATTTCAACAAAAGCTCAGCTTTTAACCATAATATTTTACAACTATTTAAAATTGTTTGATTTTGATCAAATTTACCACCCAAATGTTCCTTGTAGGAATACAATTACAAGAGATCTGAGCAAGTTAATTAGGAATCTATAGTGGAAATAAATGATCAACAAGGACAAATAATACTTTGTACTATTTCAGAAAGAAAAGGGGGTGGGGTATGCAAAAATTTGAGAAATATTGAATTTTATCAAAATAAATTGAGAATGTGTCTATGGTTCACAGATACCTCTGCCTGCAAATATGCTTCACTATACTTCAACCTTAAGATAGAAATTTCACAAAAGTTAACACTGTTTTATGATTAGAAAAATTGTGTTTAAGTTTAATTACATTTGGTTGAGGCAAACTAAAATTAGAGAACACAATGACAGATTTAGCAATTTTTTCGATTAAGCATGTTTAAAAACTTGCATCACTCAAGAGCGGTAAAAGTGACTACACACAATTTCAAACTAGATATGTGCTTTGTGGTAATTATCGTTGAGTATAAGCTTAATACAATTTAACAGAGGCAAGCTAAAGTCAGATGAAGGAAACGAAAAATTTCAGCAATTTTTATGTTTATAAATACATATGGCTCATGAACAGTTAAAGTGATGACAATTTTGAACTTGATCTGTGTTTTGTGGTAATAAGCATTGTTTTAAGTTTATAACATTTGGTTGAGAGAAACTTAATTCAGTAATTTTCATAATAATAAAGGAGCATAACTCATAAATGGTATGTTTTGATATCATATTCTTTTTTCAGATAAGTTAAGTTTTCTTATTGAACCCTACATTTATTCATAGCTTAGAACTGTTGACTCAAAAATCAATAGGCATCTTCCCCTTCCCTACATATTTCAGCGGTATATGTTTCATTCTAATCAAGGAAAGGAAACTTTGGTTACATCTGAAAACCAGTTTATTTTTTCTTCTATTTTAGTGACCTCACATTAGAAATTATTACAGACTTTAAATTTCAAATCAAAGAAGTTTAAAATATAGTGATTACTTTTTGCAGGAGGTTGATTTAATCCCAATTAAGCATCTAGTTATGTAATAGAAGGTCATTTAAAGAGATAAACCATAGTTCAACTTAATTTGAAAATATTGAAATGAAATAAATATGGGTCAGTCTGATCTACTTTTAAGTTTTATCTGTTGCTATTCAACTAATAAGACAACTGTCAAACTGACCATTGTGCAAAGTTACATAAAGTTTAATAATTTAAGGTCACTTTGTATAGCAATGATAAGATTTCAACTTAACCAAAGTCAATAAGCATAAAAATATGTCAATGTGACCTACTTTTTATAGGAAGCTGCTTTCCTCCCTAAGATTTATTTTATTTGATCGAAGGATGATTTGTATTTAAAAACTGAGCTCTGATATAAAAAATAAAAGTTGCAATACTTAAACCACCTAACTAGGAATATGGGTCATGTGATTTTCCCTTTATGGCACTCTACAAGATGTGACTGCACACCAAAAATACTTTTGTATGATTATCAGAAGTCAAGAAATGGTTATTGGCAAAACTATGGACATAGTAATCAAGGGTATTGCAATGACCACCAAAACTTTGTTGCAGCAAACTAATAAGCTAAGCAAACAAAATTTGAATGAACTTTCAACTAGCAAGTCCAGTTAATTGCCTTTAAAAATCATTCCAATCTCCATAAGAAGTTCTACAGAATTTTCTATAAATTGGTTATTGACAAGAATAGAGAATTTGATTTTGACACCAATATAAGAGACTTGCTTTAAATTTTGCCCAGAATCAGATAAATAATATGTTTTTTTTATACTTTACAAATGACTTTTAAACTATTGCAAACATAATTCAGAGATAATTTTGTTAATTTACGATTGCCAATTAATAAAAGCGCCAAAAGCAGTGCCAAATGCAGTGCCAAATGCAGAAATTTCTCTTTAATCACACAAAATATTTTCTTCTGTTATCTAGAACATTTGTAGTTCTATTTACATTGTATTTATCTCATTCCGGGTTTTTCGTGACATGCTCAAATGATAAATTCATAACAATGTTCTGAAATTTCTAAGAAATAACTGAAAATAAATAAATAAAAATATTCATTTTTCGATACAAAGTGAACATTTCATTGTCTACTCAGCTACTTGCAGTGAATAAAAAAGCTTAAGCAGAAAAAAACCCAAACATTGCCAAAACTAAAATCATCTGAGCATGCTTAGAAAAGAGGAAGCGAAATTGTAACCCTTAAACATGCCTCTAGCAAAAAGCAAATAAAATTTAAAGAATAACTAACATGCAGGAAACAGGTAAGGATAACATGTATGCAAATCATGCCAGCATAAATAAATTTCAACACTAAGACTAACAGAGTATATTAATATACAAGCATTTCACAATATAAACAATATTTATTATTGTAAAGTAGTCTATTAGACAGAAGCATATTTTCATCATTAATACAATATTGTTTTAAAATCATAACATCATATCTAATATTTAACCGTTTGCCATTTACATGATTTATGGGTACAAATTATGATACTTGCTTAATCGTTACATTTCAGAGTGAATCTAAAAGATGTTTAATAATAGGAAATATTTATTTCATTTTAAAAGTCAAGATTAGTAATAGTGACACAATATTTTTAAAAATTCGGAAATTCAGTAGACATGCTTCATGCAATAAATTTGAGAGAGCCTATGAACCATATTTAACATGAACAAGACTTTATTTTTATTTAATACTAAGTGTATAGAAAGCAATATATGTATATTGGTATACTGATCATGCTGATCATGTCATATATAATTTGCAGATTATAGGAGCTAGATATTTTGATTACAAATGAAGGCCATACCTGTGTTTTTGTCATATTAGCTAATTTATCTTCCACTGTTGATTTTAAATCTTTTGGCACTAACATAATGTCTACACCATGGTCTATTAAGAATGAGACAATTCTCATTACCAATAAGTCTTCCATGTCAGCCTCATCTTGACAACTCAAAATAGATCGGTAAAATGTCTCCAGTAACTATAATAAAATAAATATGCAATGAATTGATTTTCAAGGGATAAATTACAAAGTATAAATCATCACAAAAATGTAAACAATTAAAATTCTTGTTGTTGAATACTACAATAGAGTAAGAAAAATTGTTTCACATTTTACCATGCACACAATTTGCACATATAAATTGTAAAATTACATCACCTTTTATTTTGTCAAACAATTACAAGTGTGAGATTTATTTATTTTTTTCAAATATTGAAATTTTCTCCCCTTGCATCTTTTCAAAATGAGATTTTGAAATATTTGTGACCAGTCTTTCCTGATATTAATCATTAACAGAAATTTTACCAAGGTTCTTGTATTCTGTGCACTATCTAACTGTAGTTTTGTATTATTAAACATCTTGTTCATGAGCTTCAGCAATAGATGTAACTTTCTTCTGTTTGGTGGCGGTACCAACAAGAAAACCAACTGTAACGATTTTTTTATTCTTTCTATGATGTTCTCAACTTGTCCTAAAAATTAAAAAAAATTCCATAATAAAGGTCAACAACAATATCAATATAAACTTACCAACATAAAAACATCAATGTATAAAAAGTTCTAAGTTCATTAACTTCATAAAGTCTATTTCTGCCTTACAATAAATGAATTTGTTTAAATTATATTTCTGTAAGTTTTTTTATTTGTAAACATTTAGTAATTTAAATTGATAAAAATTGTCAAGTTGAAATTAAAGCCATGTGAAAAAAATCATTATTTTCATTTTCTTACTACTTTATCATGTTTATGAATCATATCAACTGCAGATATATATCTGATATAATTTTTCTTTCTTTTTTAATAAACATGACTGATTAATACAAACCTGCATCACTACAAGCTCTTCTAAGATTTGTTTTAGATTCAGCATGCATCAAATCTGACAAACTCAAACTGCGTCCAGTTAAAGATTCTTTGCTTGCCATCCTATGTAACTTGTCTGTACAACTGTTCAAGGATCCTTGACTTTGTAAATCTGACTGACTATGACCTTGACTTCGTATATCTGACTGACTATTTTGACACTTATTTAGAGCTCCTTGACTAGGTCTTCTATTTAATGTCTGACTACCATGACTACACATGTTATCTAGAGACCTCCTGCCTTTCATTCTCCCCAACGTTTGAGTACCGGTATATGCCTGGTGATTTAAACCATGCTGGCATTCCTCATCCTCAAAAGACAATGCTCTCAGCATATGTAAAGCCTGACTTGATATAGATCGGTTCAATAATTTACGTGATGCTCTACCATCAATGACAGGTTTGTAACCGTCAGGAAACAGTGAATGGTAGGCTGGTGGACTGACATATTCAGGAGCTGGACGATTTATCTCGGACTGACTAGACGAGTCACTGTAACTCCTTCTTGCAGGAAGGTAATGCTTATTTTTTGTATATTGGTTTGATTTAATACTTTCAGGTTTATTATTACAGTGTGGTGGATTGTTTTCTGAACTACTTTGTCGTCTATATTTATCTATTGCATTTTTACAAGGTTCAGATTTTTTCTTGCGCATTGATCTCACATGAGCAAAATTTATATCATAAGAATCATAACAATGTTCTGAATTAGAAACATAAGGTGGAACATCCTGTGCTGATTTAAAATGGGTTTCTATTGGTGTTTTTGACAATTCTTCTGGTCCATTGGTATACCCATATTCAGTCTGAACTCCACCTTTATTTAAGTAAACTCTCGTTACTGTTCTATTTTCTGGTCCAAATGCAGTTTCATATTTGGCAGCTACTGGTGTAGTGAGGCTAGATGTACTTTTTCTGCGTTTTTGTTCAAAAACATGATCAGGGTAAATTGGTGATAGTTCTAGTACAGATGTACTTGATACTCGTGGTAAACCTTTACCGGACTTAACATCAGGAGTACTTCCAACACTGGTTAAATTCATTAACAGATTTTCTACCGATTCAAAAGAAGATATACTTCTTTGATTGGGTGAATACATCTCATCTGGAATGTCTGATTCATTATCACAGTCTCCTTGTATTAATCCTTCTGCAGTCACTTAAATTAAAAAAAATATCCACACTTTACCATCAAATAATGAAATATCTCAAATTTTAAAATGAATTGTAAGTTTATTTAAACTGAAATTGGTTTTAAATGGTGTTTGCTCCAAATGTTTTTAAGTCATTTTCTAAAAAAAAGTACCTTCATGTATATGTAGAGATATTTATATAATTTGAAAATAGACCTTCTGTACTTTTGTCTCTTCAATTATTTATTTTACTCATTATTAAACAAAAATAAGTAATGACATATCATACATTCTTTGTGAAGCATGCTGTATGACAAAATAAATGTGCTCAAACTTTGCCTTTAATGGTTTACTTTTACAGATTGTGACTTGGATGGAGAGTTGTCTCATTGGCACTCATACCACATCTTCTTATATATATAATGTCAGTCAGGGGTACTACTTATTCAAGTAATTTTTATTCACTTGAAGAAGTAAAAAAAATATACACATATAAGTAAATTTGTAGGATACTTTAACAAGTGAATTTTATTTATTTGTATCGGTAAAAAAAAATATGGCTCAGTTATGTCCCTTAGACATTCAGAATTTTTTACTTGTATAAGTAAAAAAGTCATCCTTTCTTCTTTTCTTGAATTCTTATGATTTCTTTGCTCTAATAGAATTTTAAATTGTGTACCCTTTGCAGATGTCTTTACTACACAGCCAATTTTGCATAGGTACTATTTCTGTACTAAAAATATGTAGTACTGGAAATTTACTTTTAATATTTAGTACTATTTCTTTACTTTAAAATTATTGTAATATTTAGGTACTTGTATTTTACAGTACGTGATTTGTACTAAATATTTTGGTACAGAAATAATACAATATTCCGTGTTTGAAAATCATAATTTTAAGAGATTTGAAATAGAAAAACTTTCAAAATGCTGAAAATGTAACGGTAGTAACCAAAAATCTGTAGTACCTAAATTTCAAGTACAAATTAAGTACTGTAAAATACAGGTACCTAAATATTACAATAATTGTAAAGTAACAAAACAGTACTGAATATTACAATAATTTTAAAGTAACAAAACAGTACTGAATATTAAAAGTAAATTACCAGTACTACAGATTTTTAGTACAGAAATAGTACCTTTGCAAAATTGGCTGTGTAATCATTTATGTGTAATTTCATGGACAATAAAAATCCCATTTGTCTGTTATCTTCATAACACTGCTCATATACAAGCCACAAAGGAGCACTTGCGCAAATATATAAGATCTTTCCTCAATTTAAAAGTTTCTTTGATGAATTTATGAGATGAAACATTGAACTTCAATGAAAAAAATTGAGCAAACCTGGGAAAACACATTGAAGGCATGATTTTACATCTCAAAACTTGAGGATTTTTGTGGGATTGTAAGAAAAGTTTACTTATACTAGTAAATTTTGAGAAAATTAAGGGGAGGTAATTCAAACATTATTGATTTACTTATATGTGTATATTTTTTTTACTGCTTCAAGTAAATAAAATTAACTTGTACAAGTAGTACCCCTGACTGAATGTACCATGGACAAAATGATGGATGAAGGTGGATATTGCTCTAAAAAGAAATGAGTTTCTTGACTGAATCTCATTATGTTTATAATTAGTAGTATCAAAGCCTAGAGATAATTTCTCTCTTACCAAATACATTGAGTATTACTTCATACATCTCATAAGTCAACAATGGTTCTGAAAGTCCACAGAAATAATCTCTAACTACACGAAACACATCCTTCTCAAATCCTGGGTAACTTGGTAAATTATCGTCAACTTTCTCAGGCCCTGAAATATGTATGTAAGAGTATCTAAATACATGACATTATATGTAGAGTTTTGATTATTATAACTTTATTTGATAAAATGTTGATGTTTAGTTGGTCATTGATTTTTTTCACAAACATGATCTATTGGTAACAGTATAACCAAATCATGAATTCAAATAAAGATAATATTATATGATTAAAACATAAAGTCACAACTGTTCACAACAGACAATGAGTTTTTTTATCAATGTTTATCAGTGTTGTTCACTCATAAGTTTAATATATTTTTTTTTTAAATTTGAAAGTTTTTTTTACATCGAGCATGGACATTTCTCTGAGGCAAACGAAAGCTTGATTTAACATGTAAAATCAACAGTGTCATTATTGATTACTATACAGACAACCTGTTTTACAGATCTAGATAAAAAGGATCAGTTTAATTTTCACATTATTATATCTGTATATAGGCTATAATTTCATGTACATTGTAATTATTGTGTATTTTTATATACTCACAGTGAGCTAAACATTTCATTGCAGACAAAGCCCAATGTGGAAGCTGATCTACAATATGAAAAAAATAATAAATTAAAGGATGTTCAAAGACATGATCAAATAAATAACAGAATTTCTTCCTAGCTATTATGGCTATTGCTTGAGTTAAAGTGAGCATTTTGTAATAAGGCAATGTTTTAACATGATAAAATTGTTTTGAACAATTCTGTTACATATTTTAAACAAAAATTTTCTGTTACATATTTTGAATCATTGATACATTTGTTGTAAGTCATTTTTCGTAAGTTAGATTACCAGTTGCATGAAAAGGGATACCAGTGAGGTTTTAGAACAAATCCTTAAAAAAAAAACTACTTTTAGGGTGAGCCTTCAAACTGACATACAATGTAAATTAAATTAAATATAAACTTGTGTGGCTATTAATCCATTGAGCTGAGAGAAAAAAATATCTGGTTAATTCTTTAATATGAAATGTCATCATATTGAAGTCATAAATTAAAAGATTTTCTTCTTCAAATAACAGCATATATATCCTTAGTAAACTGGATCATACAAAACTTAAATATAAATAAATTACGCTGTTAGTTTTCTCTTTAGAATAGTTTTACATTTGTCATTTCGGGGCCAATTATAGCTGAATATGCAGTATATACTTTCATTGTTGAAGGCAGTATGGTGACCTATAGTTGTTTATTTCTGTCATTTTGGTCTCTTGTAAGGAGTTGACTCATCAGCAATCATATCAAATCTTCTTTTATATATAAATGTAAATCTCCTGTAGTAGTTTATTTCTGCGTCATTTTGGTCTCTTGTGAAAAGTTGTCTCATGGTCAATCATACCACATCTTTTTTTATATACAATATACTTGTAAATTTGTAATATGTAACTGTAAAAATACTTGCCTTTTGGTTCAATGTTAGTAACAATTCCACTTTTGTTGATATATAAACAGTTGTGCATCACATGTTTGCCATTGACAAAGTTGCTGTCTAAAATTTCAGACATGTCTTCTATCCCCAGAACTTCCTGCAACCTATAAAGCAACAAACAAAGTTAAGAAGTAAAGTCTACTGCAAGAGAAAATGTATGGTAGGATTTGAAAGCACATGGGTTTTTTTTCTGTGATTAATACATGTAATATGGATGGAAGGAGATACAATTCTGTTACAAATGATAAAAAAAATATAAATGATGGAGTCAACAAAGCGTTTTCTACCTCCCCCTTTTCCCCTATAACAGTTTTCACTAAAATTTAACAGGGTATTAACATATAACTTATAAAGAGATATACATGTACATGTATTTAAATATATGAGTAAACATGTTTTTTTTAAAACAATAACACCATTTTATACATTGAAGATTGGATGAAATTTCAGGAAAAACTTACAGAAACCAGAAATTGTGTGTGAAGTAAACAATTATGAAAATCAAGGGAGACAAATCTTAATGTTCATTGTCATTGCACAAAAAAAAATTTTTTACCATGATTTTTTTTTATTTTAGTTTTTTAATCTGTGAATTTAAGACTACCTGTCAAGAGTCATGTTCTTCCATGCATCCTCAACATCAGCAGCATTCAGTTGTTTTGCTACAAGGTGACAATCTGGTAAAACTTTAATGGGTGACATCTGTGCTGGTTTTTCATGATCAAGGTCCAGGGTTATTGGACCCTGGTCCTTATTGATTAAGTCATGCCTGTTTGTAAGTGGTGTGCGAGCGTGAACTTGTCGATGTGGTGATGCATGCACAAATCTACAAAACCAGATTCTAACATAAAAACATGCTCAGTCAAATATAACATGTATTACAAACATCTAGATAATTATAACATTCTCAAGAATGTAAACCATACTATTCACTTTTCCACTTAATATGTTTCAATCTAATTTGCTTAGCAGGAAATTATCTTTCAAACTGGTGGACTGAAGGGCAATAAAATCTACAACTTTAACGAATGAAGTATATTTTGATCAACAAATCTAAGAGATTACTCTCTTAAACATACTTTTTTGGGGTACATACGTGGAAAAAGGCCTAGGGGAACAATAAAATGTACAATTTTGTAATGCAAAATTTTGATAAGATGGTATGAAAATTTATAGATTATCTGATCGTGCTAATACTAATCCTTTCAGAATGATTTCATGATGAAAAAAAACGTCCAAAAACAGGACTTAGAAAAATAAAAATCAGATAAACAACAAAAGTGTTAAACCTAAAGAGTCTGTTATTGTCACAAACATCTGCTCTGTTGTGTTTTCCTCCTCTTATATCCTCAACAACTCTGGCTCGGTGTAGTTTCTGCAACAACTGTATAGTCTGTGCTCTACAAACATACAGCACATAGACATTTATGATTGTATATGGAAGTCTATAAAAAGGACCAACCAGCAAATTGATATATATACATATATACGAGGGAAGAACATGAAATTTGCCATTAACGGCCTAGCCAAGATCAGATGTGCATTTCATAGTGGGTCTATGTTATAGGCTTGTAAAGACAAGAAGATAATGTTTACATAAGTAATACATGTTTGAACTGAAGGAGAGAATGTTGGGCTTCACAATGAATATCAAATATCATGTATAGGTGTTACCGTTTTTAAATTAAACACTAAAATACACGCTGAAAATGGGCAAAATTACACGTTATGTTGTTTCATTTAAAATTTTGCTGTTTTTAACAATTGATAGTTAATAAGTGAAATTAGTTTGAACTACATTATTGGTTCACTGTTATAGACAATTTATTCATCTTTTTTTACTGGTTGTTGCAACAAAAAATCTCCAGTGGTTACAAAGTTATGATCAAAAGTTGAATACTATGGGTTTGTTATGAAATTTTGTACTTTTGTTTTTAGCTTGCTCAGTGTAGTGATATAAGAGAAAAATGAATCAAATTTATGCTATAATGTGTTTTGTTTTCTCTTTTAGTATACACTTAATAAAAAAACTACCTCATTTATCAAAATTGCAGTACCCTAGCTGGAGATATATGCCATCAAAGTTGGATATACAAATAAAGTGAAAAATTGTCTTGTCCATAGACATGCATTCCCTAGTAAACTGGAAGTATAATAACATCAATGATGCATTGCTAAGTTCCTGTTCTTTTGTAGATATGAAAACACTACTAACATTTTTTTCTACCATCTATTAATAGAGGAAAAATTTCAAAAATATGTCAGAATGTCTTGTCTGTAGACACATGTCTGTAGACACGTCCGTAGACATGTCTTTTCATCAATATTGCTTGGCTGTATGGGTCTAAATTAGTCCTATGTGTTGTTTAAACTTAAACATATCTTACTTTTAATAAATAAATGGTAATTTAAGTGTTCTCAATTTTTGTAAAATTACTTTACAGGAGTGGATTTTAAAAAGTGGCAGATCATCAGTCATAAAAAGCATACCTTATTTTACTTCAATATTGTTTATTCCAGTTGCTGCATACCTTAAAAAGTATTTCTCTCTCTCTTACTTTATCTTTTGTATTGCAGTATTAACAGCAGATGAGGAAGTGTCTACAGACAAGACACTTGTACATTTATACAAATATTAAATTCAATTATTTGTCTGCTATGGAACTTAAATCTTATTTTTAGGTGAAGAAAGTTATCTATTCAAATTAAGACTCAGTATTTTCAACATGAATATAGTCACAATTCAGTCTAACAGATTTTTTTTTTAACTGAAATTGTCTTGTCCGTAGACATTACCACAATATATTTTAGCCAATTTCCTCGAGTTCAGCCTAATTTGATAGGTAACATGTATGTTATTTTTTCAAGAGAACACATTCAACTATGTCAAAATTGAGTTATAATAAAAGTTTGATTGTTGTAAACATTCAGATATATGGATTTCAGTTAAAAAAATGTGTCTTCATTTTGGCTCATTCAAGAGAACACTTTCAGCTATATCAGAATTAGGTTTTAATAATGCATTTCATTAAATATAAATACAATGTCTTGTCTGTAGACAAAATATATAAATTGTATTGCTATGTTTGATTGTTTATTGTAAGAATATGCATCAAGTTATTTTAAGGTTCAATACACCAAAAGAAAGGTTTTTTTTGGAAGTTTTGTTATTTATAGATAAGTTTAGATACAGTTTTATCAGATAAGATAAATAATCAAAGAAAGCTACTGTTGCTTGAAATAACTGTGAGTTTAACAGGTTCTTGTCATTTTTTTTTCAATTAAAATGTTTGATATTCAATAATTTTAAGCATATTTTGTTGTCTTTGACATTGACCAAAAATCTGACACTGGTGACCATGTCTTGAAGGCAACCATTAAAGAGAATTATACAGTTTTTAAACACTATTTATTTCATAAAAATATAAAATATTTCTAACAAAAACTGCATGTATTATATAAATGCTTCCAGTGTTAGCCTAACGATGGCAATTTTTCATAATTTAAACCCTTTTTGAACCAAAATACCAAAAGAGTTTTGTCCTGAGGTGATACTCATTTTTGACTTCACGTGAAACACAAAATGCACATCTGATCTTGGCTAGGACAAAAGCAAATTTACAGATCTAACATTGTTGGGTTAATGTTTAGATGAATTGTATATAGATGTATATACTCAATAATAGGATTAATGTTATGCTGATTTTTACTATTCAAAAAAAATTCAGATATATGTATTTTTTTGCTGATTGCTACCCTTACATGCCTTAAGGACAACAGCTAGAATGGAATCTGGAATGATTTTCCCCCCAGAGGTAAAACAGGGATACACCCGATCTTTTTCTAAATGTTAATTGTTATGATTTGAATTCTATGAAAACGTATATTTTAAAACATCTCCCCCAACCCAAAAAAAAATGTTTAATATAAATGTTAAAATATGAGACTGGAAAATAGACACAAAGAAAAGAGAAAAAATGGTTAAAAATTATAAAGAATGCAGAATGGAGGGACCACCTATACAGGCCCTCATAGATAAATGTGTTAAAGAGTAATACTATGAACTGTCAGTAGAACAACTGTGACACAATACATAACACCATGATGTTTTGACAGCTCTTTGATCTAAAGTGTGCCATTTATAAAGCAATTAACTAGATTAAATGATAACAATCTGTTAATTGATTGACCTATTACACTATTAGGTACAAAACAAATTACCTGACACACTTATTGAAATACAATTACCAACCAATTTCTCAGTTCAGGTGTCAAAACTCACCTGGTTACATCTGCACCAAAATTTTTATTAGATTTTAGATAATCATGTAGCCAATCAACTGCCTCAGATGATGAAAAGCAATTATCATAGGTCTTCATATATCTCCTGTGTCTACCCAGAGGCATGCCATTTCTAAAGGTCACAATTACTTCATTCCACTAAAGAAAAACATTAAGTATTAAACTTTACAAGAGAATATTACAATTAATTTGAACATAATGGACATTTAATTTTAAATATTAAAAATCCTGTTCTACAACAAATATGATTCATACAATTACCTTCAGGGAAAATTTTCCCCAAATCATGGCAAATGACTTAAGATATCTTGATTTTTTATCATGCACATCAAATGCATAAAAAAAGGAATATATATGGCATATAAAAAGCAATATACACAAAAACCTGCATTGGACTTATAGTTCCATTGTTATAAATGTTATGGATAAAAGTGTGACGTGAACCTATAAGTTTATCATGTTCATGATGTTCATGATGTTTATAAAATAAGCAACATGAAATTTTAAGAATATCTGTATTTAACGGAAGCAAGTTAACTCGTACCAACGGAAACTCGTACCATGTTAACTCGTACCAAAAAAGTTAACTCGTACCACTGGAATGTCGTACCACTGCAAACTCGTACCATCAAAAATATATTAAAAATTACGAATATTTTATGTTATTTTTTTTGTAAACTTAATAAAATTAATGTTGAATTACTTGAATTTTATACTGGATTTTATAGACAAAAATACGAATGTTTTTCTAAAAAGCTTTATTTTTTAAGCTGATATTTCAAAGTAGTTATAATCCAGAAGAAAGAAAAAAACATTGCTTTAACTGTACCTTAAGATGCTGTAATCCATGATCACAAATTGAATGCTTGTTGAAAGCCATGTGCTTTTTGGCGGGAAAATTCGGGAACAGGAAACGGTTACATTTCATTGTAACTTGTTATTTATAAAAAGTAAAAATTTCAATTTCTTAATCATTTTGATTAAGTGCTAGAATTTTAATTAAATTATTTACATGTATTCATGAAAAATTAATTTGGAATGATTAAAAGATCATTAAAAATTAAATTCAATAATAATCAGTAAAAGTTTTAAAAAGTCAAAGGAGACAACAAAGCAAATCTGCCACAGTATTTTCTATCCAATAGACAGGGAACATTAGCTGCAAATTGGTCATTGTACTTTCAAATTATATACATTTTACAGACTTGAGAGGTATTGAGTTAAAGTAAATTACATACATCATTAAACACCATTTAAATAAGTTGGTACGAGTACGCAGTGGTACGAGTTTACATTGGTACGAGTTTTTGTAAAGTGGTACGAGTTGACGTTGGTACGAGTTTACAATGGTACGGGATAACTATAATTCTATTTAACAGTTTAACTGGGCAGAGAAGTTTGAAATCTTAGCAATAAATGGAGAAGCCCTACTGTGATACTGTACAGGTATTATTACTTTAAAAGTTTAAATGTACAACTGTAAATAATGTACATATTTAATTACTAACCTAAATAAATCCCATTGGGAGTGACCCTTAGAAAGGATGAACCTACCAGACAGGTAACAGGATAGTTGAGTTTTGTATATTTTATACACCTTTAACAGTTTATTGCTAAGATTATCTCCAGTGATCATGCTCATTTAACATCTTTATGTCTATGACATGTTATTTTAATAAATATAAAACTAAGGATTATTGTATATTTAAATTTCAATATACAATTCCTTGATAAAACCAACTTCATCAGTACATGACCATGATGACAGTGTTCCAAATACAAATAATTAAACAGCATAGAAGAAAAGCATAACGCTAATTATAATAAGACTAAGAGCTTCATCTTTATCATTTAAGGTATGTAAGGTGATAACATGCATGTATCTATAGTCGCCGTCACGTAAAATTGGCACCATGATTTGTCAAAATTTTCTTAAATATCGACCGCGTTTACTCGAGATCATGTTTTTCAATTAGCGGAATAAAAATCCAATCCAAATATAGACCGAATAATCTGTCTCTAGTGTGGGTTCATTTGTCATTCCATATTTTCTTTTCATCATTTGGCTATTTTATATTTTTTTTATTTTTTTTTTGTGTCCACACGTCCGTTATATTTTTTTTTAATTTTTTTTGTGTCCACACGTCCGTGTTTTTTTTGTGTCCACACGTCCGTGTGGACACAAAAAAAAAAAAAAAATATAAAATAGCCAAATGATGAAAAGAAAATATGGAATGACAAATGAACCCACACTAGAGACAGATTATTCGGTCTAATCCAAATACATACTACTGTCCTACCTTTTATTGTGTTTGCACTGTATAATCCTGACCTTCACAAAATCCAGGATTATTTTGTATGGTGTATTTTTGTATTTTGTATTTTTTTTTTTAAATGACATTTATATATTCAACGAAAAATATATCGGACATCAATCCCCCCTTTTTTAATGTGATTTTACATTATTGTCAAAAACTTACTAATTTCGTCGCTCTGTAAGGTCCAGTGTATGGAACTGATCTATCTGTTGGACTACTTCTTGAATCCATGTTACTGTGTGATCGTATTATAGTATCATCGTTAAATAAAAGAACAAGCACCTGTCAACAACAACATTCATTTTAAAATTGCCACACAAATCTGATTGGTTAAATTCCGGACTCAAACAGTTTTGCATTCATTATGGGGAAAAGTCAAAGAGGTTCGAAAAAAAACACTTCCCACTTCCGGTCTAGAAAAATGGCTGGAAGTGGAGTAATCGAGGGTCCTCTAAGCAAATGGACAAATGTAATGAAAGGATGGCAGTATCGATGGTTTGTTTTGGACGAAGCTTCAGGTCTACTGTCATATTACACTGTAAGCTTAATTTGAAATCAACAGAAATTAGTGCGTAACTCTTCCATAGCAACTAAAATAGTTTTGTTTTTGACAAGTTTTGATAGGGTTTTGTTGCTTTTTGCCTAATCTTTAGTTCAAAGCGTCAAAGAAAAAAAATATAATAGCCTTTCAAGACGTCATAATTATTTGGACTACCTAATCTTTAGTTTTCTGTGTAATAACATTCTGGAGAGAATGTTTTTTTTGTAATAAAATCTGGTTAGGTCCTGCAATACACCTTATCACTAATGAATCCGGGTCCGTTCGCGCCCATTCACGTTCGCACCCACTCATGTTCGCCCCCTTTCACTTTCGCACCCCACATGTTCGCACCCAAAGTCCGTTCGCACCCTACATGTTCGCGCCCAATTTTAATTGGTTTTGTGTCTAATAACTTTGTAATCAAGTTTTGGCAAGTAGTATTCTTAAAAGTATAATTGATTTAATTGTCTCAAAATAAAAAGAGACAGCATTTTTAATGTGTTAAATACATTTTTTATCAAGTTTTTGAGAGTGTATTGTTAAAAAATAACATTCCTTTCTAATAAAGGTGGGATTCTGTCAACGTTTTATTTAGTGCATTGCCTATAACTTTGTTTCATTGACTTGTTTCAAAATAAAGGGAGATTCTGACTACGTTTTTTTGTGTGTTGAATAAATTTTATCATGTTTTGGTTTTTATAATAGTGTATTGCCATATTTCATTGTTTCAGATCAAAGGAACCAAGCTGTTAAAAACAATTATCTTTTGTGTTCTGTATTTAAAATATTCAATCTTTTTACCCATACCAAGCTATAAATACATTCAGTATTTACATCAAAGCAATTAAAAACAACAATCATGATTTTCATATTATTCAACTGGAATTTGAATTAAAATTGGGCGCGAACGTGTAGAGTGCGAACGAACCTTGGGTGCGAACGTGCGAGGTGCGAACGTGTAGGGTGCGAAAGTATATTGGGCGCGAACGGACCTGATACCATCACTAATCCCGACTGACCCGGCCAAGTAAACTTTTGACGCTTTAATATACAACAATCACTTTTCCATTGTTGCGTCAGATATTTTGTTTTGTGACATCAAAATTTTACGGAACCTGTGTGAGAATGGCAGACAAATAGCGATAAGGTGTATACAACTTATCACTATTTAAAAAATCTGTCCGGTTGACCTAAGAATTTGAGCTGCTTGAACTATTGTCACTCAGTGTACACCTTATCGCTTATCCCGGCTGACTCGGCCGCTTGAACTTTTGACACAAACAACAATCACTTTTTCATTGTGGCGTCAGATATTTTGTTTAATGACATCAACATTTTACGGGAACCTGTGTGATAATTATTTACTAATATCCACTAATGGTGGACAAATAGCGTTAAGGTGTATTGACCTCATACAACAATCGCATCAGATATTTTGTATTATGACGTCAAAATGTTAAGGGAACCTTTGTGATGTCCAGTATTGGCGGACAAATAGTGATAAGGAAAAGTATATGATAGCCTTTCATGACGTCATAATTATTTGGACTAATAAGGTGTATGTTCAAGTGGATGTGCATTGTACCTTTAATACTACAAATTCTAATACTTCTTCCATCCTCCTGTTTGCTCTTTCTTCAAGAACATAATATACTATCAACTCAGTTTTTTTTTGTCAGTGCTTCAACTTCAATTTGAGTATTTAGTATTTTCCGTAAACAGACATCTTCTAAAGGACTATATACAGACATGCATAGCCATAATAGCAGAGCCTCTAATTTTCTAAAGAATAAACAAATTTACACAGTAGAATTATGTGGAAGTTTATTATACTACTTAATTTTTTATTACCACACTAAATCCGTCCAATTCAGGGACGGCTATCATAGATGATGGTACATTTGTAGCTGGTGCCATAAGATGATTGTTCGTGGAAATTACACATTTACATTTCTCCAAACAGTCTCACAAATAAGAGACAAGATGCAACAGTAAGATTAATTTACCATCAAGTAGCAACATAAAGTAGAATTTAGCTCAAGAAATCTTACAGTAAAAGTTATTTCATTGCAGCTGTATTGAAAAGGGGACAAATTTTCATATTGGGGGTCACAGGTGAAAATGATATGATGAACATAGGAAAACATCTTTGTAACAGAACAGTCACTTAGATCCATACTTTTTTTTTTACTATTTCCTCCCCAAAATTTGCCCTTATTGATTTTGCTACAAAAACCTTGAATTGGCTTTTTTAGTCTTCGAGTTTTCAATCAACAATCACAGAATGAAATATGTGTGTCTATTATATTTTAATAAATGTAAAAAAAGTTTAAGTATGTACTTGTATATATGTATGAATATACTTTCGAGTTCAATGCAAATCTGTCAAAAGCTTTTTTTTAGTGAACATCATTCGTACTTTAAGGAGCATCGTCAATTCTGCTCCTTTATTGGGCTATTGGTGGAAAAAAGGATGATGCTACATGTATTGCACGAATTATTTGGCAAATTGAATTTTTATAATTGATATTCAGCACTGCTATCTTAAGGGAATTGTGATTAAGTACCTACAGAACAGATATTAATTCTAGTTTATCCTGCACAATGACGATTACTAAGACAGGTGATGAATGTTAATAGTGCAGGGATACAGGGAATCCCCTCCATCTGCTAAATGACGTCATAAAGACGTGCATAATTGACAAGTTTTTTCTGATGACGGACAATCTCGAAAGTGGTCTATATTGTTCAAAGGTCATAATAAATAGAAAGTTATTTCATAGGACTTTAAATTTAATTCAAAAGGTTTGAATAACCCCTTTATGCTTCCACAAAGGTTTGCCTTATGTGAGTAATATTTTATCACAACCTGTCAAATTCTTGAGTATAAATAAGTGAACAAAATATGACTTGAACATTTTTTTCAATTTTGTATATAAACATGATAACATTTTATTTTATTATTTTATGCTTAATTTATTTTGTAATTTACATCTATTTATAGTCAAAAGAGAAAATGATGAGAGGCTCAAGAAGGGGATGTGTAAGACTTAAGGTAAAGTATAAAACTAGTAACAGGTGCTTGTATATTAGTAAGTTAACTGACTGATTTATTAGAAAAAATCATACATTTGATGGTCAGTTTCAACTTTTTGGAATTTTGGATCTTCAATGCTCTTCAACTTTGTACTAGTTTGGCTTTATAAATATTTTGATACGAGTGTCACTGATGAGTCTTATGAAGACGAAAAGCGCGTCTGGCGTACTAAATTATAATCCTGGTACCTTTGATAACTATCAATAATTTATGCTGAAATCAGGAGGTTGGCTTCTTTTTTTTATTATTTTAAAGTTCTGATTTTATGACCATTTTGATTTAAAGATTGGAAGCAGTAAAACTTCAATTTGACCTGAATGAATTGATTTCACAAGGAGACTTGTTCTTGTAGAAGGGTTTGTGTATATGGAAAATATGACAATTATGTTTAAAGTTGCTGTATTTCAACCATCAAAGTTTGTAGATCCTTTTAAAGGAGTAGCAATAATTTTCCCTTCATATGTAACCCCCCTTGGACTATTAGGTAGACTACATATAACTTAATATTTACCAAAAAAGGGAGGGCAGGCACAAAGATTGTTAAGTTTTTGAACGTTTTTACTTGTACATCTAGCTACAGACTATAAAAGGGAATAGAAATGAAAGTGGCATATTTTGTGTTTTAAATAAACACAGGATGAACATGTAATGTGAGTACATGTACAAGGAAATGATGGGGATTGGCTATTGGCACATGATGGTAGAAAAGTACCACTTCCATTTAATACATACATTTCCTTTAGGTTTGAATGATCAATTTGTTAACATCTTGACAAGAAAAAAGGCTTTATATTCATGTTTGTGTTTTTTTTTTTTAAAGTTAACAAAAATGAGTTCTCATAAAAATAAATGAATCCCAATTATTAGAATAATAATAGAAGATCTATATGGCATCTATTTGTGTCCAAACTCTTTAATTTTAACTTGAGTCATGTATTGTTTTTTCACAATTACCCTAATTGATTAATCTCATTTTAGGGTGCAATCATAGGTATAGACGATGAAGATGACAGTACATTCACTCTGTCGGTAGATCAAAAAACATTTCACTTTCAAGGTAAGTGACATCTATTTATACTGTCACTGTCTCTGACAGATAATATGTACATGTATAACTTCATATAAGAATAATAAGTTTGTCATTATATGTGGTGAGTCATATACTGTAGTGTGGATTCACTTATTTTTGTGGGTTCCAATTTATGTGGATTGCAGAAAACTTGCATTTTTGTGGATATTTGATTTGAGGGTTTTGCAAAAGTCTTCATAAACCTATATTTAAAATATGTTATTTGTTGAACATTTAATTTTGTGGTTTACCTGTACCCACAAAATCCAAGGAAATTGGTATCCAAGGAATAATAATGAATCTACAGTTCATAAAGTTTTCATTGGATTCATGCCGGCTGGAACCATTATGGTAAAACTCAATCTTTAGTAAAATACTACTGGAAGGCCTAATTGTTCTTCTCATGATTTCTTTTTTAAATGTTTTCACTGTGCATGTTCTCTACTTTGTGGCATACTATGTAAACATGTAGCTATTATCCATGGTTCTTGAAAACTATAGGATTTTCTATGTCCAAAGAAATTTGTATTTACCATTTATTCAATATTACATTCAAAATCTAAAAATCAAAACACTTTATGGGTTACATAATTTTCAGTTGAAATTTCACTGTTAATAGATATAGGAAGATGTGATGTGAGTGCCAATGAGACAACTCTCCATCCAAATAACAATTTAAAAAAAAGTAAACCATTATAGGTCAATGTATGGCCTTCAACACAGAGCCTTGGCTCACACCGAACAACAAGCTATAAAGGGCCCCAAAATTACTAGTGTACTATAATTAATAGTTTACTATAATTATTTGCAGCAAGAGATGGTGATGAAAGAGAAAAATGGATACATGGATTAGAAAATTCAATACTGAGACACTCAGCTGATCATCAGGTTATCTTTAAAACACATTACCTTACAAATATAATATCTTTCTTATAAACCTTATTTCTATTTCCCCCTATTTCTGAACATCCAAACATTTCTGTGAAATTTGGCATCTAAAAGGAAAATGACTAACACCAGAAAGGAAAAATGATTGTTTCATGATGTTAATAGTTCAAAGGTCACTAATTCTCAGGTCAAGTGTCACAGATTCCTTTATAGAGATAAGGTCTGTAAAACCCAGTGTTATATAAGATGCTACTCCTCATTACATTGAAAAGACATCCACACATTGTATTTTTTGTTTCAAAGCTTGACTAAAAGAAATTCTGTATTAAGTGTGTTAATTGAGTGACATAAATTTTAATACTTATACTTTATTATGGTTGAATATTTGCATAAAAAAGATTCATCAAAACAACCTTTTACACTCCTGAAAGAAAAAAGTTGCCAAATTAGGAAAAACAGTATTTTAACAAGTTCAGAAAAACAAAAACACTGTCTACAATAAAACACATGATTTGTATCAATGTTCAATGACATCACATATGATCAGATCAACATTAAATGTAGTTATGGCTTTTCCTCACCTAAATTTATTTGTTTCTATTTGATTGGTTCATTTTTTTTCTGACTCAATTTCATCACTCACTTTGCTAGAATTTTGTAGGACCAATAATTTGGTACAACTTCAAACATTTTTTCTATTGCTTTTATCATTAGATATCAACCATATTCTTTTCTCCTTAAATATTTATAATTTTTTTGTAAACATGGTAAATGGTTTAATTTTTCAGGTAAAAGGACTTGTGCCAGTTGCAACAGAAGCAGAATTTGAGTACAAGCTTGCAGAAACAGATGCTTATCTACAGTTAATGATAGAACAAGTTAAGGTAAATAACAGAATAATGTGTCAAAGTGATATGGTGAAAGGACATCAATCGACTCTATTTGCTAGACAATTTTAAGTGCAAATGTATTCGATGTCCATTTTACTGCTGCTTTTCATCTTGAAGGATTTTATGAATGTTTCAGTTAGGGTGTAGCTTGATTGGTTTTTCTAGCTATCATCACTCAATATCCTATGGTCACCAGTTGCATGACATATTACACAAGACAATACAATGATAACATATGTGTAACAGCCTTACCGGTAATAGAATTCTGTAGGCTTAAAAATCAGCATACACAATTTTATTCTTACAACCATATTGTGTAAATAAAATGACAAAAATCTTTATGATAATATTAAAATGACATGTTGCTTTTTTGATGTGTAATATAGTTTGGTCTTCACTTTTTATAGTCTTTGGAAATAAGAATAGATGCATGTGAAGATGAATCAACAAGAGAGAGATATAATGTAATCAAAGTCACAGCAGAGGTCAGTAACTAATAAAACTCTAGGGAGAACCTGTATGTAACATTAAGAATGGAAATGGGGAATGTGTCAAAGAAACAACAACCCGACCAAATAAAAAAACAACAGCAGAAGGTCACCAACAGGTCTTCAATGTAGCGAGAAATTCCCACAACAGGAGGCGTCCTTCAGCTTGCCCCTAAACAAATATATACTAGTTCAGTGAAAATGAACGCCATACTAATTTCCAAATTGTACACAAGAAACTAAAATTAAAATAATACAAGACTAACAAAGGCCAGAGGCTCCTGACTTGGGACATGCACAAAAATGCCGCAGGGTTAAACATGTTTATGCGATCTCAACCCTCCCCTATACCTCTAGCCAATGTAGAAAAGTAAACGCATAAGAATACGTACATTAAAATTCAGTTCAAGAGAAGTCTGAGTCTGATGTCAGAAGATGTCACTAAAGAATGTAAATAGATTTTTAAAAATCAATGAGCCAGTGACTCATAAATATAGAAGCTTCATATGATGATGATAATGAATGGTTGCTAAATGTCCAGTGGCAAATTGATAAGCAGAACAAGATCATGTTAATGTTATATGAATATTGACCTGAGCTGAGCTGGATTTTAATGTGCTAGTCCACATGGTAACACGACCATCAAGACGATACTAAAAGCTTAAGAAAGAATCCTATGGGAAACATGGTATTCAGTAATAGTCTAGTATGCTTTGATAAAATACTTTTTTCTTGTTACGAGGTAGGATCATTTTTAGTTTACAGTTTTGATCATGATATTTATTTATTTTATAGTTGCAATTTTTTTTTTTTATTAGTACTAAACTGTTATGTTTTTTTTTCTATTTTAGAACATGATAGAAGCTATAAAGCATGCCATTGTAATGTTACAAATATCAAAGGTAATAACATGTGCCACAGAAATGTAACAGATATCTAAGATGTACTATGAAATAGAATATATAGTAATATTAAAGATTATGGTTTTTGTTCAATTTAAAAATTCTAAAAATATTCTTGACAGGCCAATATTCAAAAATTATGAATTCATTTCTCATCTATAATATTTATATGAATTATCATTAGGTGTTTTAAAAACAATGTCTAGATTCAAGAAAATTCATATTTTACTGTAAATTCAGAAATTATTATGAGGTATTTATGATAATGAATAATGGGACAGAGTACGTGCCACAATAGTAAGGACTTGCATTCTAATATTCGAAATATATAACTTGACTCTTGTTTTGAAAATTCACAATGATATTGACATGTACATTGTTTTTAATATTTGATATATACTATATACAACTATATATACAATATATATGTATTATTACAGGAAAGTTTGAAAGGACCTGTTATGAATGGATCCATGCATGAAAGTATCCTCACAAACGACGCTGACTATGATTATTTTGGGACAGGTAAAATAGCAGGTGTGTAGTGAAATATTACCATTTCTTTTCTCACATGACTACATATTATTTAATCAACTTTAATTATTACCATTAGGAAATGAATTTAAAACGTTTACAAGTATTTTTGTAGTACACATATTTTTTATTATCATTTCTTTTCTCACATTACTACATATTGTTTAATCAAAATTTAATTATCATGATGAAAAATTGGGTTAAAAGGTTTAGAAGTAATTTCATTCACCTTTTTCAAATAATTCATAAAAAGGAAAACACAGAAGTTCCAAATTTTTTTAATAGTATGAAATATTGCAACAACAACCATTATCCAACTGAAGTAAGCCTTTAAATTACTTAATTAGTATTTTAAGAAAAATGGGTTTTGCATTTTCAAAATTTCAAAATGATCACTTTCTAAACTTTTTCCTCCATAAGCTCATTATAATATTCACATGTATATTACATCTTTTTTTATTTTGTAGTGAATTTATGTTTGTTAGGTCACTTGTTTATTATTTTTTGATTTTTCTATTCATTGATTAGTTATTCTGTAATTATTATTAAGTTTTATATAGCATGGTCGCAGTTTTTTCTAAATTCAGATCACAAGCCATTTGAAATTTTTAATATATACATATACTGCATTTAATACTGCAACTACCTGTGTTTATTTCCTAAATATAGTAACATAGCTATATTTTGAACAATGTCAATTTCATCATGTAACACTTTCTCCACAAGCAGGGGTCCATTAAGGGATGAAAAAAAGTTTGACATTTGTGTTACGATTGAAAAAACTATCATTCTATAAATTCAAGTTGCAGTATAAAAACAATATTAGGTCAATGTCATAAAAATATAAACTTTTTTGTCCTCTGCCTTAATTTGGGAAGGGCTTGGTAGAACATTAGCTTGCCCTTTCCCAGATTCTCAGCCTCATACAAAAAAGTTTGCATTTTCCTGACATTGACCTTATATTGTATATTTATTGATATAAACTAAATGTATTTAATATATTAATATTTTATAACTTGAATATTTCATTAATAATTTAGTAAAACATCAGATCAAGATATTTCTAGGTATGATAAAAAAGTTAAAACATTTTTTTTTCTTTCTTGCTTTGGGTAATGCATTGCAGGTAGATTTATTTGTGGTTTTATGCAAAAGCTGTGTAGATTAAATTTGGTTTTAATTTATTCAAGGGTAAAAAAAGAGTGAGAAATTGAAAAATTTGAAATGGCTAAAAATAATCAGTTTTTATAGGGCACATTATTTCTTCAGGTTCTTCAAACTTCCGACGCAATAGAGTTATTGGTATTAAGCCTTCAGTGCAGACTTTGTCTCCTGGTAGGTCAGAGTTGGTGTCGTCAAGCTTAGGATATTTTTGCTTTTACTGTGGAGATTTTTGCAGGGTTTCACAACAGAAATGTCTCAATAATTTCAAACAACTGGTTGATATCTACTGTTGTCACTATTAAAGTTTTCCAAAAAAGAATTGAATTAGAAAACATTTAAAGAACTTCCCAGTTTAGAACCAGTCAAAATCAGGAACCAATTTCGAATGAACAAGTTACATTCAATCTGCTACTTGTTAAAATTTTCCACAGCAATATTTTAAAAGACTGTGGCTCATCCTACTTTTTCGCCAACTTTGCCATGTGGTTTTGTTTTGTTATCAAAAATGTATCATTCCTCAACTGCACTATGATTGGCAAATTCCTGTCAAAGTCCATCCAACCAGCAAGTATTGATTATATTCTATTCAATCAAAGTTTTTGAGCAAAGTTTTCTTTTGACAGTTGTTACTATAAAAAATCCTTCAAAACAACTAAGTTGGTCAAAGAAAATTTTGATAATGACAACAGGCCTTTCTCTTTGTATAATTACAACAAGATCATGCTGGAAATTTTTTTAAGTCTTAATCAATCTTAATGTTGGTAAAATTAATTGTTCTTTAAAAACAAGTAAACAGAAATCCCTTAGCAGAAATTTACATGATTTTTGCGTCGTGCAGAAGCATGAATGCATACATTTGTCATTGTTATTCTATCATAGCAAATAATATGTTAATCTAAGTCTGGTTCAGATGTTTCATGCTTGAATATATTTGATAGCAAGTTAGAATTGCATGTTTGATTGTATTCCAAGATATACTAAAAAGCATAATCTCTGAACTTACATATTATAATTCATATAACCAATAATTATAAAGCTATTATTCAGTCATATTTTCTTTGTCTTTGACACTTTTGTGTACTGATTGCTAAATCATGAATGTAGCATGAAATTGATTTGATCGGAATCAGGAATAAGCCAGTTAATAAAAAATGAATATAAATCGTGAAGTTAAATGATAAATTTATGGTTATGCAGGTACACAGTAGTAAGGTCTCTGTGACAATTTTTTTAAGTGTAACAAATTTGGAGTATCATATTGGAGAAAGGTTCAGAACATTTAGCTTCAAATGGCTTTATGTTTTCTCATACTAAAACGTATGTTCCATTAGAGGTTGCATTTAAAGGCTTATCAAAAATTGAAAATTAAAGAAAATGAAATTAGGTGATATTGCATCTTTGATAACATCATGAACATGTAGTGTGTTGTCTGTGGGGAATTTATTGTTGCATGATGGTATACAGGAAATAGTATAGCCAAATTATTAACAGCTAAATATGCTACATTAACAGCTTGCTATATGACACCTATCAATTAGTTCAACTTGATGTACTTCAAAATGAACTTCAGTAAATACTTTAGCATAGAAAATATTCATTGTCATTTGATTTTCTTGGTACTTTTGATATCAGTCTTAAGAATGCTTTTAGTATCTGATTTGTTTAAAATTTTCTAAACACATGAAAATTAATATCATAAATATAAATAAAACATATAACAGCTATTGTATAGTGATGTTATTCATGCTCATGTTCATTGCTAGTTGGTAATAGTTGCATGGTCGTTCAATGTTGGTTTTTTTTTTGTATTGTTCAATAAACTTCTTTTTTTAATTAGAAAACTCAGATAATATTTTTTTCAAAGATATTTCTAGAGGGTGCTTGCTTGAAATTTAATGAAACACATTATTTAGATTGTAACATTTTTAATCTTAATTTTCATATCCTAAGAAAATATTTATTTTTGTACAACTATTTGTGTGTTTTGAAATAATTTTGTTTACATCATATTTCATTTATAAATGTATGGTTTTTTTACAGATGAGGAAAGTTTACCTCAAACCGACACAGTCGTCCCTGAGAGATCATACTCCAGTAGTGAGGATGAAGATTTTTATGATGCTGAAGACTTTAAGTCAGCATCTTCTACACCTCAGTAAGTTAAAGTTTTGAAATTTCCGGGAAATAAGGATTTATATGATGCGAACAAAATTATGGAATGTTAGGAAATGATCTTCAAAAAGACTTGGGTTTAGGGATATCATCTTTCAAAGTTCTTCAAATTTAGTCTTTACCTAAGAGCAACTTTAATGATATTTAGTATGAAATACAAAGATATGCAGTGGATTATTTAAAAAAAAAAACTCAAAGGATGTCCTCCTTTTAAGTTCACATTATGGACCAGCTTGCCTCTTCATTTTTCCCTGTACCGGTACATTTGTTTTCTTTTTATTACATTTAATCCTTGATAGTAATTTTATATACCAGTAGGTGGCCGTTAAAAAAACATAACAATATTAAGCTGATTATGTGCACATTTTGAAAATGATTTACTAATAAAATGGTAAAGATCCTTTTCAGCTTATATAAGTATTTACATTAAGGTGAACAAATCAGGTTTGAGATAATTTAATCACCAGCTTGAGAATACATATTAATTACAGATAGCAAACAGATTATGCATACAAAATATTTGAGTGCTCAGAGAACAAATGCATACAAAATATTTGAGTGCTCAGAGAACAAATGCATACAAAATATTTGAGTGCTCAGAGAACAAATGCATACAAAATATTTGAGTGCTCAGAGAACAAATGCATAAAAACATAGTTTAATTGTATCTTATCGTTAATGAAACATCATATTATGATAATCTATAGAAAGGGAAGCACACCAGACTCGTCACCCAGTACAGAAGAAGCAATAGTCCAGCCACAAGTCATAGCTTCTGATGATGATTATTATGATGGTAAGGTCTTAATAATCATAACCAAAATGTTTCTTTTCCTATTTCGCCTTGTGCTATAAACTGGGTTTAAATGGTGTTCATTAAACATGATTTAAGGTTAAACTTTTTTTACCAGGCTTGATGTATATGCTTTTTCTTGTCCCTTAGTATCTTTTATCTTCCTTCAAGATCAGATTTACTCAATGTGGTATTTTTATGATTTTATCTGAATTGATTTCAAACGGTGACAGTGAATGGAAACTTTTCTTAAATTAAGGTACATTTACAAAGTTGAGTTTTATTTAATTAATTGTATTTTCTTTTACTTTTGCAGAATTGTATGATGAGTTAGACAAAGAAAATTGTAAGTATAACACACATTTAACCTCAAGGTTCAGCTATATTTATAAATTAGAATTATTGGTACATGAAATTTTCTTATTTGATTGATTATGAGATTTGATATCCGTAAAGAAATCATATAATCATAATCTTACATAAACTAGATATATTGTAAATACTTTGTTTGTCATCACTATAATGTATATGTTATATGCTGTACTGATATGTTTTACATTAATGGCTTATACTGTTTTATACTGCAATCTTTCTATTTGAGCAGTCAAAATGTGTTGACCGTATATTACTATGTCATATACAGTCACTGACATGATATCACTTTTCCTCATGAATATTTAAATTGAAATTACTGAAATTATAATTAATTATTCATACAACCAGGGCTTCCAAAATTTTTCTGAGCCAGCCGGACATTTTATAACTGATCCGAATTTTAATTCCTAAGACAGAGTCACAAAAGGCAATTATGGTAATCCCAATGATTGACATTAAATTAAAATCGATATTAAACTTTACTTTGATATGAATTTGATGTTCTGACATAAACTGTTAAAATTGGCATTGCATCATTCGAAGTGTGCACATCAGCGTGCTCATATCTGCATTAGACTCTTCATTTGTGCAAAATGAAGTTGTCTAGAACTTTATTTTCTTTTTTTAAGTCACATTTTTCAAAACCGGATGTTGACTTGACAATGGTAAAACATGGACCATAAACGGATACGTAAAATCTTTGTACGTTAACATAGAACTACTGACCGAAGAAGCTCTTTCCACGTTATTTCTTCAACAAAATACTTGAAATGAACGTTAGATACAGGTATCAATGATACTTTTAGCATTTTTGAAGAAATGTAGGATGCATAATTGAATTTCCCACCTGTGCACATGCGCACCCATGTTCTTATTCATACAACGTAGTGCTGACGATTTTTCATTTAAAACCTTTTTAAATGATTTATCAAATCATGTTTATAAATGTATTTATTATATATTTTAAATCAATTAGATACAAGCTGCTGAAATGTACGAAAATAATTGGGAATGGACCGATTAATTTATATCATGTCCAGTACTGAAAATAGTTTACCTGTCACCTGAACAGGTAGTTATCAGCTGTCCAACAACTAATTAGCCTTGATTAAAATTAGAAAGTATTGAAGTAGGGTTTGTTTTGATAGTAATTAATCATCATGTCACTTTTATGACCGGAAATGCATGTCTGTTAAAAGCAGAATGTTGGGTCAAAAAGATCGTGGATTTATATGTTAAAATGACCGAAAAAGCCCTTGAAACTAAAAAGTAGATGACCGTTTCATGCTTTGCCCAGCCGGTCTTTTACCGGACATTATACAAATGACCGGCATATATGACCGTTTTGGAAGCCTTGCATACAACCTATTCAACCTGTTCTTGTATTCAATGTATACAATGACTTAAACTCATTTCTTTTGCAATTTATATAAAAAAAAACATATTTCACTTGTTAATATTTTTGGTCTGCAAACTATAAATCATTGCTGTTTTATGCTTATGGTTGATAATTCAGTGCATTTTCAAACAAATTTGTTCACCATCGATTGCGAATTTCAACAGGTAATGTTAATTTCATCGTGTTACTTATTTCTCCGCTTGCATGATTTGAGGCCTTTTTATAAAAAGGGGAAGTTTCCCAATAATTAAATCAAATGATAAAATTAATACATAAAACAACAATTGAAAATGTTTTTTCCAACACTGTAACTTGTGGCAGAGCCTCGCATTTCCTCATTTCTAAGCCTCATCCTTATATCGTTCAATGTCAAGTCAATGCACTATTATTGACTATTTACGATTAAAATTATAAGCTATACTGATTGATTGTTTGTTTGTGCTTAATGTCATTTTCAACACTCTTAACTATATCATTGCAACCATTTACCTTGGTGAATGAAGCAGGAGTGCCCAGAGAGAACCATGATCTGCAAGAAAACTGTTAAGATCAGAGTTTAATGCGTATGCCACAAGCGTGGTTAAAACTCTCAACTTGCAGTGTTGACAGGCTAGTTATTGCTGTAGATGAATTCTTGGACCATTTGGACTACTTAAATGTTCATTTATTAAAAATATTTAAACATTTTGAGTTATCATATAGTCATTTTAGAGTAATACTTCTCTAAATTTCGTGCTGCGTTCACATTTCTTGATTGGTGTGAGAAAAATATTTTGGAAAGTCATGGTAGTGTAATAGCTCATTTATTATTTTCCAGTGGGATCTTTACAAAGTCATGGGAGTGTAATAGCTCATTTATTATTTTCCAGTGGGATCTTTAGAAAGTCATGGGAGTGTAATAGCTCATTTATTATTTTCCAGTGGGATCTTTAGAAAGTCATGGTAGTGTAATAGCTCATTTATTATTTTCCAGTGGGATCTTTAGAAAGTCATGGGAGTGTTATAGCTCATTTATTATTTTCCAGTGGGATCTTTAGAAAGTCATGGGAGTGTTATAGCTCATTTATTATTTTCCAGTGGGATCTTTAGAAAGTCATGGGAGTGTAATAGCTCATTTATTATTTTCCAGTGGGATCTTTAGAAAGTCATGGGAGTGTAATAGCTCATTTATTATTTTCCAGTGGGATCTTTAGAAAGTCATGGGAGTGTAATAGCTCATTTATTATTTTCCAGTGGGATCTTTAGAAAGTCATGGGAGTGTTATAGCTCATTTATTATTTTCCAGTGGGATCTTTAGAAAGTCATGGGAGTGTAATAGCTCATTTATTATTTTCCAGTGGGATCTTTAGAAAGTCATGGGAGTGTAATAGCTCATTTATTATTTTCCAGTGGGATCTTTAGAAAGTCATGGGAGTGTAATAGCTCATTTATTATTTTCCAGTGGGATCTTTAGAAAGTCATGGGAGAGTAATAGCTCATTTATTATTTTCCAGTGGGATCTTTAGAAAGTCATGGGAGTGTAATAGCTCATTTATTATTTTCCAGTGGGATCTTTAGAAAGTCATGGGAGTGTTATAGCTCATTTATTATTTTCCAGTGGGATCTTTAGAAAGTCATGGGAGTGTAATAGCTCATTTATTATTTTCCAGTGGGATCTTTAGAAAGTCATGGCAGTGTAATAGCTCATTTATTATCACAAGTAAGGATAGGCATGGATTTAACCAAAGTGGTTTTACCAACATTTATATTGGAGCGGCGATCACTGTTAGAAATGTATGCAGATTTTTTTGCACATCCTGATTTATTTTTAAAGTAAGTTTAATTTTAATAGAATACTGTAAATTCAGAAATTAATTCGAGGTTTTTATTATTGAGAAAAATGCGAATGAGTTGTATACGCAATAATTTAAACTCGCATTTCGAAATATTTTATATGAATTTAACAGGATTTTTCTCTAAATCGTAAAAATTAAAATCGCATTTAAGTCTAAAATGACAAAATCGCAATAATGAATGCACACAATAATTTTTGAATTTACAGTAAGTTTTTCTAAGAATTATATGTGATATTAAACATTGATTTTATTAAGAAGTGACAATATAAAAGATTAAACATTGATTTTATTAAGAAGTGACAATATAAAAGATTAAACATTGATTTTATTAAGAAGTGACAATATAAAAGATTAAACATTGATTTTATTAAGAAGTGACAATATAAAAGATTAAACATTGATTTTATTAAGAAGTGACAATATAAAAGATTAAACATTGATTTTATTAAGAAGTGACAATATAAAAGAACTCAATATTGTAAAATTAAACAACATCAGTAGGTTTGTTTGTTCTTTTTATGTTTCCATTTAAAAGAATTCCAGGAGTATACAGTTCAGTTTTGGGATGATTTTTTTTTTATTCTTGCATATTTAATCGACACATTTTAATTGTCAACCCTATTTTATTTCATCAACATAAGATAATACTAAAAAAGTCAAAAGTAGGAAGTAATTTGAAAATTGCAAAAAAGATGCAACTTGCTTATAATTTATAAATATAAAACTTGACAATATCTCCAAGATTTTCATTTGATTGATCCACATTAATGAAATACCCACTGAATCCCAATAGAAACAGAATCTAAATAAAGATTAAAAATATTTAAAGATTTAAATGATTGATATAACATATTAGCATAATAAGAGCCATGTAGTTTTGTTACTCTTTAGTCTTCAATTTTGACAAATTGACAACAATCAGATGATTATCTTTTACTTACCACTTGTCTTTTGTTTTATATAGAATTCCAGAATTACCGACTCCACGAGAGAGAATGATACAGTTAGTCCGGTGGTATTTGTCAGCTTTCCATGCTGGCAGAAATAGTGAAATTGCCAAAAAGCCTTATAACCCTATATTAGGAGAGACTTTTTCATGTTTTTGGAAAATGCCCGGTGCTGAAAATAATAATGTAAGTATGGGAATGTAATGGTTATCATTTCATTTATCTTATACTATATAAGGGGCCTCAGTGACAGAGTGGTCAAAGTAGTCTAAATATTGTCAATCCTGAGTCTGTGAGTTTGAACCCAATTAAGGCAGGTGAGCTGGACACCAATTGTAATTGACTTGGATTGTCAATATTCCAATTGACAAATTGTGGTTCTCTCCCTGGACTGTGACTTCCTCAAAAAAATAAAAACTTGCCGCCACAAAATAGTTGAATGTGGTGTTTAACACTTATCTTTCAATCTTATACATAATTCTGATTTCTTATTAGAGTAAAACTTTGTTAAAAGATGAATTATTTCAACAGAATAGTCTGTTCATATGTGCTTTTGTGGTATAAAACTGCCAGACAATTTTCTGTTACTACTTTCCCAAATTTATTGTGTACGAGTTAAGTTAAGAAGGCACAAATAATTAACTAAAATACTGAAATAAATAGAGTGATTTGTTCAAATATCATGAATGAAGATTTTTTTGTTGATGAAAACCAAATATGATTGTTTTTTTCTAATGCAGCTTTTCAACTTTGTTGAATATGAAATAAATGGATATGTAGACATGATTCTGTTATATTTTCACCTACAAATTTGAGTTTATAGACTATGTTTGATAAAAATGATTTAGATATCTCGATATTTTATTTCAGGAACAAACAGATGGACCTGTACCATGGGCTAGTAAAGATAATTTATCATTCATTGCAGAACAAGTTTCCCATCATCCGCCAAGTAAGTTTACAATAAAGACAATGATGATTCATTATGATACTGTAAATTCAGAAATTATTGCCATTTTTTTTTTTATTTAAGTGAAAAATGCAACTGCATGAGTATCCCAATACAGAGAATTGGCATTGTGATATGTAATACATATTCCTGTTGAAAGTTTTCCTGAAATCTCAAAAAGTAATCGTAAATCATCGTTGATCATGTCAAAATGGCAATATTATCTCAATTTACAGTATTTAATGATATTATACTATGTGCAGAGGTGAGTTGCTAGAAAGAGATAGTCTATAGTCTCTTAAACTGAAAAAGATGTTCAGCTACATCTCATTTCCCTCTAATTAACCTTTCTATGAGATTGTAGCTTAAAAACTCCCTCTTATTTTCAAAATCAACCATAAATAATTAATCAATATTAAAAATTATCTGAAAATTCACAACTAAATTTAACAATCATGAGTTTTAGCTTTATTCAATGAAGGGTCAATTTTAATCTTTTCTTTGTGTTACAATTATTATGTTAAATGTAATCAGATTGCGTAATCAAAGCAGCATTATACTCTTTTTAAATGAAGTCAATCACACTATACCAAAACAGGAAAATAAAATCAACAAAGACTCGCAGAGATAAAAAAAATATGCAGAAAAGCAATACAATAATATTTCATGGTTTTTCGGAAAACACTAAAATTTTAGAATATATGTGCCCTGTAAATGAGAACAATGGCCTTTAATAATGTTTATGCTGTCACACTTAAAGTACTTTTTTTGGTAGCTCTGAATTATTAGAATACAGATTTAATGTAGGCAAATATTCACAGTTATTTTTTTTAAACCTTTTCCTTATTTGTGACATATGAAAGTTAATGTTTATTACAGTCTATCTTTTCGTTTAGTTTCAGCTTTTTATGCAGAACATTTTAATAAAAAGATATCATTAGATGGTTATATATGGACCAAATCCAAGTTCTTAGGATTATCTATTGGTGTACATATGATAGGACAAGGGGTGATATCTGTTATTGATCATGATGAAGAATATACGATTACATTCCCTAATGGTTATGGAAGGCAAGTGCAACCTAATTATATTATGTCATTTTTGTTACTACATAACTGTATTTTTAAGAAAAAAAATCTGATTGCCATGCAGGTGTCCATTTAAAGTGTTATTTCCATCTATCCAACAGGGTTGAACCCACTTGTGAAGAATACTTAAACGAGGTTTTTGTCTTTTAAATAATGTATGTCTAGTATCTATTTTGTGATATGTGATAAAACTTCATAACCTTAATGATACAGTTCACATTGCCTCAGACTTGGTAGTTATATATTAGTCACTTCACATACCATGGATTTCAATTATCTCAAAAGTATATGAATTATCAAGCTTAATTTTAAATTAAAAAAAAAGATATACAGCTTAAAAGATACATAGAAGTGTATTTTTTTCCCATCCAAACTATTAAAATTTTACATATTAAAAACAAAGGCATGCTTAAAAATAACTAGCAGAGGCGGATTTAGCCGGGTGGTCCAGGCCCCCACCTTTTTGGGAAAAAATTTGGTTGCTAATATAGGGAATCACTGAAGCTGGCCCCCTCTTATAATAGGGCAGTCAGTGGGCCCCCACTTATGAAAATTTCTGGATCCGCAACTGACTAGTAGTTTTCTGCTTATGAAATAAACAAATCAATGACTTAGAGAGATTAAAAGCACCATACAAATCATTGCTCAAGATTTTTATTAGTATAACTTTTTATGCCCCACCTACGATAGTAGAGGGGCATTATGTTTTCTGGTCTGTGGCTCCGTTCTTCCGTCTGTGCGTCCGTCTGTGCGTCCGTTCGTCCCATTTCAGGTTAAAGTTTTTGGTCAAGGTAGTTTTTGATGAAGCTGAAGTCCAATCAACTTGAAACTTAATACACTTGTTGCTTATGATATGATCTTTCTAATTTTATAGCCAAATTAGACTTTTGACCCCAATTTCACGGTCCACTGAACATAGAAAATGAAAGTGGGAATTTCAGGTTAAAGTTTTTGGTCAAGGTAGTTTTTGATGAAGCTGAAGTCCAATCAACTTGAAACTTAATACACTTGTTGCTTATGATATGATCTTTCTAATTTTAAGGTAGCACTACAGTCAGAATTTTCTGACTCCAATCAACAGTCTTTAAAGATTAATTTCTCTAAAACTGCTCAATGGATTTTTAAAATCTTTAACTCATTTTAAAGCTAAAATATAACTCTTTTCCAGCACATTTTCCAGCATATATGCACCGAACTGTAAAACTTCAAGAAATTCTTTTTTTTAAAAAGTAAGCGATAATTTGAAAGAATACAGTCTTGGTATACATATACTAGGGGGAGATTTTAATGATGCACTTAAACCAATCGATAGAAAGTCTTTATGTCCTGGTAAATTTATTCAACCTGTTAACGGATTAAAGCAATTAATAAAAACTAACAAATTAACGGATGTTTGGAGAAATTTAAACACAAATAAACAGCAATTTACATGGAGAAGAAAGGATAAATCACAAGCTAGTAGAATAGACATGATTTTTATTGGGTCAGAATTTTTACCTCTTATAGAATGGTGTAAAATTAAACCGGCTGTTATACAGTCAACTGATCACCAAAGTGTATTTTTAAATTTTAAGCCAGGGTTATCAGAAAGGGGAAATGGGTATTGGAAAATAAATAACTCAGTATTACAAAATAAAGATTATCAAGAATGTATAAAATGTTTAATTGATAAATATACATTTAAAAAAGACTCAATAGATTGTAGGCTTTTATGGGATGGATTTAAAATCGAGGTAAGGGAAGTAACTACAACTTACTGTAGAAATAAAGCGAAGTTAACAAGAGAGCGAAGGCGTAGTTTAGAAAAAGATCTGGAACAAAAGATGGAACTTATAGATGAGAGAAATAATGATGAAAATCAAAATTTGGAAAAAGAAATTAAAGATATAGAAAAAGAATTAAGTAACATTTATGACGAAAAGGCAAGAGGGGCACAAATTAGATCTAGAGAAAAATGGGTTGAGTTTGGGGAAAAGAACAATTCCTACTTCCTCGGTCTAGAAAAGAAGAGGCAAGTGAAAAAATCAATAAGCAAACTAAAAGGAGAGGATGGGGAATTAATTACTAATCAAGAAAATTTACTCCATGAAATAAAAAATTTCTATGAAAACTTGTATAATGTAAAATCTGCAAATAAAAATTTAACTGAAAAATATATCAATGACACAAAACTAGAAAATCAAGTAGACGAAAAGGATAAACTGATATGCGATGGAAAAGTTACAGTAGAGGAATGCACGCAAGGCATTTATAAAATGAAACTAAATAAATCACCAGGGCTTGATGGTCTAACGGTTGAATTTTATAGACAATTTTGGGATAAACTTAAATTTTTAGTTGTGGATGTTCTAAATACAGGCTACGATAAACAAAGTTTATCATACTCACAACGTACCAGTATATTAACTTTAATATTTAAAAAAGGAGATCCTTTACTTTTGGAAAACTACCGTCCAATTTCACTTCTAAATGTAGATTTTAAACTTTTGTCATATGTTCTAGCTCAAAGATTAAAAAAGGTACTGCCAAAAATTATAAATGAAGACCAAACTGGTTATGTTAAAAATAGATTTATTGGTTTTAATTTGAGACAAATTCAAGATGTAATAGACTACGCAGACACATACAATATTAAGGGGGCATTAGTTTTTGTAGATTTTACAAAAGCGTTCGATTCATTGGAATGGGATTTTATGTTTGGAACATTGAAACATTTTGGTTTTAACGATTCATTTATTAACTGGGTTAAAGCAATGTACACAGATATACAAACATGTGTTATGAACAATGGGTGGGTATCAGAAACTTTCAAAAATTCACGTGGAATAAGACAAGGCTGTCCTTTATCGGCTCTTTTATTTGTTTTGGCTGTTGAAATTATGGCCCAGAGATTAAGAAATAATAAAAATGTAAAAGGAATTAATATAAAATTAGATGGGAAAAGTCATAGTATCAAGATTTCACAATTAGCAGACGACACAACACTATTTTGCAAGGATAAAAACGATGTGGTAGCTGCAATGAACGAAATAGAAATTTTTGGTTCCTTTTCAGGTTTACTACTAAATAGAAATAAAACAGAGGGATTATGGATTGGAAAATTGAAATCTTGTAAAGATAAAATTGTTGGGATTAAGTGGGGAGATAAACCTATTAAAGCTTTAGGGGTGTTTTTCGGACATGACAAAGAAGAATGCAAAAATTTAAACTGGAATAGTAAAATAGAAAAGATGAATAAATTATTTATGATATGGAAAAAACGAAATCTTTCTATTTTAGGAAAAATCCTAATTATAAAGACTTTAATATTGCCTTTGTTTACTTTCTTGGGAAGCGTATGTCTAACCCCAGAAAATTATATAAAAGAAATAGAAAACAGTAGCTATAAATATATTTGGGATGGAAAACCAGACAAGATTAAAAGAAACATGATGATTGGTCCATATGAGAAGGGGGGTCTTAAAATGGTAGACTTTAAAAGTTATTTTGTGGCTTTAAAAGCATCATGGGTAAATAGATTGGTAAATGGTAAACTTGAGACTTGGAAGCTTATACCATTTAAATACTTAAATGTCTCAAACAATATTTTGTCAATATTTAATATGAATTTTAGTGATATCAAATCTTTAAGATATCTTAAAGATATTCCTGTGTTTTATAAAGAAGTAATAAAGTCTTGGAATTTGACTGGCGGGGGGCAAACAAAACAACCAGACACATTTTTTGATATTAGAAAGCAAGTAATATGGGGAAATAAATCTATAAAATTTGATAATAAACCTATTATATTTGAGAACTGGATTAGGAGTGATCTAATTTACATAAATGATATCTTAAATGATAAAATGTCATTATCAGAAATCTACATTCTAAACAAATTAAAGTTCAAAATAAACTGGATCACCGAATTTCAAAAATTGAAAAAATCTATACCAGCAGAATGGATTCAAATTGTTCAAAAAGAGAATTCTGTCAAAACTACAATTAATATTCAGAGAAATAAAATCGTATGGAAAAATAATTTTATTGAGACTACATTATTAACAAATAAAATGTTATACACCTCTTTGGTAAATACAAAACTAGAGTCGTCAATAGGGATAAACAGATGGCTTAAAATCCTACCAATACAAGAAACTCTTAATATGAATTCATTGTACAAATTTATTTTTGAATATATGACTGAAAATAAATTAAAAATATTTAGATGGAAATTATTACATTATATTGTTCCAACTAAAAAACTGTTATTGCAGTGGAAAGTAACTAAGACAGATAAATGTAATTTTTGTAAGCAAGAAGAAGATTATGCTCACTATTTTTTGAAGTGTAGATATTTGAATAAATTTTGGCAAAAAATCTATGAACTCTTTAGAAGAAGTAAAATAGATTTTGATATTAAATTGCAACATCTGGTATTTGGATATAAAATCACAGATAGTAATTATTATTTTCTGAATTATATACTAACAGTATTAAGTTTTTCTATATATAAGTCATACTATGTATCCGAGCAGAGAACAAAAACTGTTGATGTCTTTAGCATTTTTGAAAATGAATTTAATAAAAGAATAGATGCATATAAATCAAGATGTCCAATATTATTGTCAATTAAAAAGAATTTTTAGCATTGATAAATCTCTGCATGAGACAACTATACAACTTTA